>NW_010097694.1:50663-100765 GCF_000699245.1 Pterocles gutturalis | reverse complement strand
GGGAGGCATGAGGGGAAAGGTGTTTGCAGATCCTCTAGCAAAGAAGATTTTAAGGCTTAAATAACTGCAATGTGAACTTATTGCCACATGTAATACTGCTTCTTGATTTATCACCTTGGAAACAGTCTGAAGTCTTTGTTTTGTGTACTAGCTCTACTGTGATTCAAAAGAGGTAGATGAGTGAAACATATCTAATAAGATTTAACTCTTCCTTGGTAAGAACATGTAATCGGACATATTAATTGCTTGAGTCTGGCAATAATTTTTGAAATAGAAAAGCCTCCCATGTGAATGAACAGAGAGTTCTTACCACTATATAGAGTTCCATCTTCATACCAGTAGATATTTTCTTCTGCCCTTTCAAGAGCTTTCTAAACAGAGGTTTTTACCGACCTTCCAAATTCTCTTGCAGCTATTTGATAGAAACGGTGAAATCTGTTTAAATTTTATTTCATTTTTCCCCAGCTGGTGTCTATTTTCTATCTAGCACAAGTGGTAATGGCAGCTCCCTATAACTACGATGGCTGTTCCCTTAAGGGAAAAAAAAAAACCCATCCAGATCCGTCCACCTAACATGCTAAGAAATACCTTTAGAGCAACATTAAGGTACTTTTTATCTACTGCAAAGATCTTAACACTGATGGGTGGCTGCAGTAGATAAGAGTATAAACTGTGTAGATCTCAAGACTCTATATATGCTGTTGCTAATATTCTGTAGTCGATAGTTTCTTTATAGGAACTGTTGAACAGCCACTAAGTAGGCTTTCACTGGATTATATCTTGCTTTCCTGTTACATTTCTGCTTCAGTTTTTTTCACCTTCTTTAGTACTGGAGAATCAACAGAGATGGAATAAAAGTGTTTCTATTTATTTGTCTAAAACAGTGTCCCCCAACTTTCTATTGCTTTTATTTGTACGAGTCAAAGGTATACAGTGGCATTGCACAAGGGTTTCAGCCCACGCCATATTTTATTGCTGGTGGCATCTGACATATGGAAAAAAAAATCTTAAATTTATTTTCCTTTTTTTAAAATTTTTAGAATAGTAGTTAAATTATATTGTGATTCACAAGCATCTCTGATAAGAGAAATTGAGTAATAAATTTAGAACCTACAAAATACCGTTGTTCCATGTTCTGAAAGTTTCCAAATATCACTGTACTCTTAGTGTTACAGGATGTACTGTATTGCTTATCCTTTTCTAGATCACATTCCTCTTTAAAAAAAAATGCAAGATATTAAGAAAAACAAATAGCTTTGAATCTAATGAGACTTAGTAAAGAGAGTAAAATGGTACATGCTTGAGTTTTTATGCAATAGAATGCTGAAAATTAGTAAGAAAATAGCAGACATCTTTTCAAAGGTAGCAAACTTGGCTTAGCCAGTTGTCTACGTGTTGGATGGTGAAAATTCATATGCAAAACGTATGAAGTAGGAAAAAAACCCTAGCCATTGCAAAAAAAAAAAACGTTGGAAACAGAATGACTATATATTTATGCATGTGTAAAGAATTAATTTAAGGCCTTCTAAAATTGTAGGATTTTAATTTTAAAAAGTATTCTAACCTGCAGAAAGGGTAAAAGAAAAACAGGTACCTGAACTGTTCTAATGTAGTGAATATAGTACTAAATTTTTATAGGAAAATAATGTGCAAATGATGAACTGGTTCTACAAGCAGCTTATGTTTTGCTTGTTTTCTAACTCTTTCCTACAGTCAGCCTCACACATTCATGTTGGGTCCCTGTTTCCTGAACATTTCATAAGAAATCGATTTGTTCTGTCAATTGTAGAAATGATTTTCCGATGGAAGACAGAGACCTGATCAAAAAAATCTGAGAAACTAACAGGGCATTACAAGGACATGATGGAATGATAAAAACACTTACTGCCTTAGTAAAATTATCTGATACTTTTGGCTGTATTTTTAGATATGGGGAGCTGTATTTATGCATTCATCTGAAAAAGGTGTTTACTGTGTGTGTACTTAATGCCTTATCGTGACAGTCAAGGAAAATTAAACTTAGATGATGTACGTAGTAGAAGTTTGGGCTTATCAGACTTTGAAAAATGTGATCTCCAGATGTTGATGCACAGGTGTAAATAAATCCTCATCTAGGGCTTGTAGCAATATGAGGGAGAGGAAAATACCAAAGCTTTTGAAGTTAACTGGGAATGCTCCATGTTAACGATGATAGCTTCATACTTTTTCTCGGAAAGAAATGCAAAAACCAAAAACCTTTTTTCTACTCACAGCAGAAACTAAAACAAAAATGAGGATTTTTGGTTTTGTGAGGAAAAATAACGGATTATAACAGTATAGCACAACATGAAAGCCAACCAGGAGACTGAGGAGCCGTGGTTTAGTGAGGAACTTTTTACCGCTGTCAGTTACAATTGTGGATACTTAATACTTCAAAGAATTAGCCTGGTGTATCCATTTTGATTTTGTCAGTGAATTGAACCCATATTTCGTACAAAATCCTGCAGATTAATTAAGTTCACATTGTATCATTTCTTTGTGCAGACTAATGGTCTCTGTCTACCTCCTATCTTTTGTAGAACCGAGTACTTGAAACAAATGCTCAATCGAGAAATATTCTGTGAGTGTCATTTGTGCCTACTATTTTTTTTGTATTTAAGTGAACCTAACATAGGCAAGTCCAGTGCAGGAACGGAGTTGTTAAAAATGGCTTCATTCTGGGATGGTCCTTTGAAAAGAACATAGATTTTCAGAAATTCCTTAGAGTCCATTCTCTGAAAATCAAACTCATTTAAATGATTCAAAGGTTTCTGTCTGGGTTATTATCCTGTAAATGGCATCTTCTATTGAAGAAGCTTATGGAGTTTGAATGTTAGGAAGTAACACCAAGCCTGAGCATTTTGTCTAGCAGTATAATGAGTATAAAGCAGATGTCTCAGAAAATTACTTGAATTATGCAGCCTAATTGGTGGATGGTGTTAGATTATTTTGTTTCCACTTATGAGTCATTCAGAAGTCAATCTCAAATTCTGCTAGAACACTAGTGATTAACTGCTATATGCTAAATGGTGTTAACCAACAGCTTTCACTTCCGACTTTCTGCTAAGTGTTCATTTTGACATGAGTTAATGGCCTCTATTTAATTCTTATATTATTCTGCCTTTTCCTATATGACTGACAAGCCAGGAAATAGCAAAAAAAACTGTGGGTGTGTGTAAACCAGAAAAAAAACTTGAGTATCTAAAAAGTTGTCGGGAGCTATTACTTTTCCTTCTGAAAATACATTTCACTAGAACTCTTAGAGCTAACAGTATGATGCTGTTGTCTCGAAGAATTGCAGGAAATTGAGTCTTGAAAATGGCTTAAGTAACTTATGCCAAGCTACAGGATGGATGCATGCATGCTTGTGTTTGTGTGTCTTGTGTGTGTTAGAGAAGCGTTCGTTAACTAAGTTGAAATAACATGCTTCTGTGTTTGTAGATAGATGTACGTAGTATTTTCTCTGACTGATCATATAGGAATCCTATTAAACAGACTAAACGATTCTGAATGAACTGTTCTAATTTAATACTCTCCTATTTTTCCTTCCGATAATTTTCAGAGAAGGATTGATGTTTCTCATGGTAGTTTCTCTTCCACATTGCTTTTGTAATCTTAACTGCTATGAATTAATATTTAGCCACTTCTCTTTTTACTAGATTTTGTTACAAATGTGTAGTATCAGAATTCCCCTTGAGTGCAATCCTTCCAAGTGCAGAGCACCACATATCTTTAATTCCTCTGGTTTTCTCTGTGAGCTGAGGCCAGTCAGTGCTTTGAAAGGTTGTTCTGTAATTTTGTAAAGCTCTGAATTTAATATTATTTTGACCTTTTTAATATTCTGGGTTTAGAGTGTTCACCATGCTACAGTACTTCACAAAGTGAATGAGTGACTACAATTTTAGGATTTAAATTGGGGCTTTAAGTAGGAGAGGAGCAGAATAAATTTCCTTAATCTGTAGATGAGAAAGTTTAAATAAAAATGTTTTCCAGCCTGTAGTTTTCTGTTTTCCCTCAACAACTCTTGCTTCTATCGTTTCTTCCTGGAAATCAAGAGTTTCTATTTAATTGGGAGTATTAAGACTGTTTATGACAATTTTGTTGTGTTGCTTGCATACCTAGATGTATGTCACAGGCTGAGTAGTGGGAGATACTTTTTTCAGTGCTTCCAGATCTACTTGTGATACTTCCCCTTGCTTTTGGAAGAGGTCAGCCACTTGTCTTCCTAAAATATATAGCTGTAGATGACTCAATAGAGCAATTCATAGGTGTAGCTGTGAAGCTGCACATACAAAAATCTAAACACACACTGTTTAGAGTTATTTAGACCATACGTGTACATGTCTTATTTCTCGGTCTTTCTCTTACCAGTCTTGTATATCAAAAATCATTAGGCTGATACTTACATTGGGGTAAATTCTTCACATTGTTGAAACAAACATTATATCTGCTCCAGATCTTACTTAGATTTTTAGATGAGGGAGACTTTTAATTTTCCTCAGCTTACTTAGCTTTATTTGCTTTGGCCGTTCTTCAGATTTCCTTGAATTTATATACATTTGGCTTTGTATTTTATTGAATGTTTGGGGGCAAGACAGCTGTACTGTATGGTAAATTGCATGATAGATTAATATTCAAGTGGACATTGCAAAAGAACTTTAATATACAGAAGTATAAAGGAAACATTTTAGTAGCTCTTGGTGGTTAGAGAGGCAGGAAAATACTGAATAAGTACATATGGACTAAGTATGTATTAAATGAACCATTTCAGTTGATAGTGACTTGTAGACTCCCCCTTTGATACACATAAGTAGATTCTGGGGTCAGCAACTGTTAGGGAGTCCCTAGAAACTATTTGCTGACTGATCTGTATGCTGTGAGGGAACACATCGGAGGAGGTCGTAGGAAAGGGCAATCATCATAGCAGAGGCTGTAGGGGATTAACTCATCTGTCTGATTGCTGAATCAATCTTAGTCCTTTTCCAACCAACAAAATTCAATTAACTTTTATGAATTATTTAGCCACACTGAAGTCTTAGATAGTATTAGTATTTGTTTCACCTTTTTTTTTTTTGCAATAAATGTAAAATATTTATTCTTTATCATCATCAAACTCCAATGTAGATTCTATTTCACTGTTTTGAGACATATCTTCTTAATCGCACCTGATATTGACTGAAGAATTTTACATACTAGCTAGCGCTTATGTTTAGATTATGTATTGCCTCAGGAGAAAGTCAGGGATTCTATGTAACATAAATACCAGATTTTTTTTTTTTTTTTTTTTACTCAATGACAACTTTTTTAACAAAAAACTTTTAGAACTTTAATGCTACTAGATAATTACAATCTGCTAGTTCAACCCAAGAAGAAAGGAGTTTGTACAATGTTGCCAGAAACGTTGCTAGAGTATTTATGTCTTTGACAGAAGAGTTTAATTCCCATCTGAGAAACTGTAGTAGAGAACGTGGATAAGAATAAAACAGGTTTAACTTGAAAGGAGAAACTTATTTTTTGAGTGCCCCTCAAAAATGTCAGATTGTCAGTCCTTCAGTCACTTCCTGCACTGTTCTTAATTTGATAGCAAAGACCTAATCATCAAAATCGAGAAACAGGACCTTGGAGACTTGACAAGCCAGTGAAGATCATGAGAGTATAGAAATATAGATAGAAAGGCCTGCAGGATGAAGAATGAGGCTGCACAGGCTGGTTACTTAGCCCCTGTTGTAAATGTCATGAGAGGATAGCAAGTTCTTTGGAACCTAGTCACCCAGCTGTGTGTTCATACACATGGGTGAGTACTGGAATCTGCAGTGATTTCAAGTTGTTGCGCCTGCACTGGCACTCATTCCTGAGATAGGTACTTCACATCATTTAGTGTGAGTTTGTATGCAGAAATGAGAATGAGAGCAAAGAACAGTGTGAACTGCATCTCTAGACCTTAAATCATTCATGCCAGGATTTGTCTTCTCAATTATTGTGGCCATTCCAGTTATACTGTCAGCACTTCTGCATGTACATGAGTTATCTAGCACCTCTGTACTCTGCCTTCATTTGAGCTTGGACAATATTGCATGACATCCTCTCAACTTGAAATAACATATCCTTCGCCATCAGTCAGGTATTTTATCAGTCCCCTTTGGTTTCTCTTGAATTGCTTTAGGCTGATTTAATATTAAATTTTACTATGATTTCTTACTGCATTTTTTCCATTGACTTTAATTAAACATCTGAGCCGTGTGGATCAGGATAACTTTTATTAAAATTAATAAATGGCTGGTCCTTACAGATCTGCTTGTAGTTTCTCCTACTTTGATCAAAGCCAAAGACTCTAAAAATAGAAGATAGTTATAAGATAGATGATAGATCTGAAGACTGAAGAATTTATGACATGAATTTCAAATGCAAGTTGCTATTTTTTTCTTAAGAAAACAAGGGGACAGCAAGCTGGAGGCATTCCTTTTTGAAAAATCTTAGTCAATTGCACATCAAACTCTACAAACGTGTTTGGGTAAGATAGGAATTAACTTACAAAAGTACAGAAGTTTCCACTGAAACTGCAATTTGAATGGTCATTATTAGTATTGTACTCAAGATTTCTGCTATTACTTATAAGAATTGACCATTCTTTTATGGAATGTTCACAACTGATACAAGAATTTTGGTTCTACTAACCTGTTGATCAATTTTGTCTTTTGGCATACTTGTGGTAATTTCTTGTGAGACAAATTTGAAAGTCATTAAGGAATGGAAGACTGTGCTAAAGTCAGCAGTGACTGTAAGGGATAAACTAGAGAAAACAGCATTTTCCACTGCTTATGAAATTTTCCATTCAGAGATGTAAGCTAGCCTTTCAATAAAATCTGGGGAATAGATTAGCACTTAAAAATCTGTGTAGACTTTGTGCCACAGTCAAATTTTCTTATGCAGATGTTCACATACTTGTTAATATTGCACGCCTGGCCTAGTTGTTTGATGCATAATTACACTGACAAAAATGAGGATGGCTTTAAAGTCAAGTGTTTGCTTAATTTCAACAACTGCAGAGCCAGATCCATGCCTTCTACAAGTGGCAGCCTGTTTGCTTCAGTGGGGTTTTTCGCTTGAATAAAGGGAACTGAACTTTGCACGATCTGGTCTCTACACCCTGATAAAAAATGTGGCTAACAACCCTTCTTTCCATAACAATACTCTATTAAAAATGTTACAAAATGTATGGACACTTATAAAACGTGGCCATGAGAAATGTTAATAATTTTTAGATCTGGTATAGGGCGTGTGAATTAAAGAGTGTCAAGGGCCACACACTGGAACTGGTGTCTAGCAGAAATAGTGAATAATTATCCTTGAAGTGACTAGAAGAGTTCTGTGGGAAAGGTGAACATTTACGTAACTTAAGTTTGCATCAAAAGCAAAATTTTACACTTTGAATGCGTGGCATTCAATATTTGCCAGGCCTGTATCTTATGTGATGTTCCAGTGCTTGTGCTAGGGCAGGTTACGCAATAGCCACTTGACCGCTAGTCTGACAGCTGTTAAAACAAGCGAAAACCAGCTCCGGCCAAGGAAAGCTTCAATAGGTCCTGAGATCCCACACTGCCAGGTCAAAGCCTTCTGCCATTGATTAATATCAGCAAAAATGATATTTACTAGGCTGCTTAGCTGTACTGGAGCCTAATGCCAGTCTGAGTAAACTGAGTAATGCTGAGGTTTTTCAATCCAGAGGTGTGGCAGTGCTTTAAAATTAATTTCCAAATCTCTCTTGCAGTACCCAATGTTACAGTGCGGTTCTCCAGGATATGAAAGGAAACTGTGTATGTCCAGTTCAGGAGCTTACAGAAGACTTCCTTATGGAGAAAGTATTTTCTAGTAATGATTGTTAGACAGCCCAAATTCCTGACTGAAGTAAAGGGTACTGAGCCTAAGCACTCTGAAAAAACTAATGAGCACTACCTAATTAAGAAAGTCTTAAACCGACTTAAGTCTGTTTGAAGGAAAGTTTTAAAATGCCATACATGTAGCAGAAGATATAGCAAATTTTCCCAGGATCCTGTCTGTAGAGCATTAAGGTTTATAAGGTTGTCCTGATGCAGGAAAAACCAGTTAAAATTTCCACATTTCTAAGTAGTCTTCAAAACAGCTCAAAGCAATTGGATCATTTCGAAATATATAAATGCTATAAATTTGAGGAACATGTCACCAATCCAGATACAGTGTTCTATTTCAGTCTTAGCTAAACAGGTTACAACATAAATACCATCTCCTGAGAGTGTTCCATTTCCCCTTCAATTCTTTGAATGGTTCATTTTTCTGTGCCTATGGTTATGACATGAAGATTAATAGAAGCACTGTGACTGCAGCAGTAGTGTCTTCTTCTAACATAAGCAAGTGCTATGAAATCTAAACCCCAAAAAATCCTCTCAAGGAATAGAAACAGATTTTGAAGAGTAATATATACGTCAATTTTTACAGTAGAATGTTTTATTCTGTTAAATAACATTAAATAGTTTAGAATGGTTTGTTCAAAACATTTGTCTGTCAGAATACTCACACAAAATAAGTAATATCCTTTTTTCCAGATCAACAAATAGAAACATAGAACTCCAACAACTAGGTTTAAGTATCCTGACAGTGAAGAAGCCTTATGACAGGGATTCCCCTCCCTCCCCTGACCCGTCACTATTTTATTATGAACTGGAATTTCAACCCTTGCCAGTTGCACTTTTTTGAATTGCACAAATAAGCAGTTAGGTTATATATTTTGTATATAGAAATATAGACAGATATAGATATATATATATGACCTGCAAGATGATGAATTGAGAAATTAAGCAATCTAAAGTGTTTCTGCACAGTGTAAATACTAAAAGACAAATGGCAAAACGTGGTTAAATTCCAACATGAGCTCTTTCCTTAGGGCTTCCAGTATCTCATCAGCTTTGTGTTGTGTCATTTTAAGAGCATCATTATAGTAAAAGCAGTACAAAGCCTCTAAAATCAACATAGTAACCTGTGGAATAGGAGGGAAATTATATTAATGCAGGTCATCTTTCTGCATACAGATGTAAGCATAAGAGCTAGGTGACTGAAATGTAACTGTTTACTCTAGTTTTATTTTAATCCTTTGGGATTTCATTAGCATCCTTCTCAAATGCTACTGTTCAAATCCTGCCTATAAGAGAGCAAATAAGAAAGATAGAGAAATGTTTTAATAGAAGATATTTTCCCAGGTTATGCAAATGCAGCTAAGGAAATACTGCTTTCTTCTGGATTTCCTATATTTTGTTGTATTTTGTTGTATACAGAAAATAATATGGGTTTCCCCCTAGAAAAATAATTTGTTATGAAGATGAATGTGTCTCCTAGGCAGGTGAATAATGAATGCATTTCACTAATATTATAAAATCTCCTCTTCACAGATTGTACTGAACAGGAAAGAATAAAAATATTGTGGAGTTATTTTAGGTATATTAGGTGAAATTTTAGGTGAACTGCATCTTTTTGTTTACTTCTCAATCCTATTTTAGTAAGACAATAAGGGTGGCTGTTGTTGTTAATGAAGAAAACAGTGGCAAACAAGTCAGATCTTAAACTGTCCCTGAGGAAGGTGGTCATGCTTGCCTAAGTTTTCAGTTTTCAGTAAACCACCAAGAATGATGGCTGCTTAGGAATATGTATGTCCTACATGCTGGATAGGAAATATATAAAAAATGCTGGAAATGCTTTTTCAGCTGAAAAATACTGTTTTCATTCATCCCTAATCACTCTTTCAAAGTTTTCCTTTTAAAGCTGCAATTTCCTATGACTTAATTGTTTGTCATATATATTGTTCATGTATACGTGCACATTTTATCTGCATTCGGAGGAAAGGATTCAGACAGAATGTGTCTCTGTCTCCTCTCTGATCACCACTGAAAATTTTATTTTCTTCAGAGTGTAATATGAAGAAAATTAACTACTTCATCCTTGTGCTCCTAGAAGTTTTGCTTTCTCTTACTGTTTGTGTTGGTCTGCAATATTGGTCTGCAAATGTCAATATTTCTGGTGTAGGAACTGTGTTGGGATGTGCTCACCTCAAGTAAGAGAACTCATGGAAGGCCTGTCTTGATGGTGAATTAATACTTGGGTTTTATAAACACCATCAGGTTTAAGGGTTTCCAGAACATTATTGGGTCTGATCTGAAATCTAAAATCTACTTTATTTATTGTCACAGCACAAAATAAAATTCTGGAAGTTACAGATGGTCACCAAATTGACAATGGATTTACTGAAGCATGAATTTCCAACCCACTGAAACTCTATTTGCCATGTGCTCAAGAGACTCCTGGAATAACACAAAGTGACAATATGTAAGGGTATGCAGGCAAACATATGATGAACACAGCATATGTTATACCTTAACTTCATATTGAGCTGAAGGGAATTGATAGAAAAAAATTAATGCTCTTAGCAAAAGGTCTTTTTGGTACAATCAAAACTCTTTCTCAATTCCATAGGATGGCCTAGAGATGGAGCTATTCAGATGGTCGGTTTATGTGGCACACACCGTACTGCTAGCCACAAACATGGTAAAGGTTTCTACAGCTTTCACACAGCTACCTGTGACAGTAGTCAACACTAAGGTCAGGACCTTTCTTCATGATTATAACTACTACAGTTCTGTTCTAATTTATAAAATTCTAGGCTTCTGATATGTTGCTTTAAACTTTGCAAGCGCGTGCTTGCTCTCCAAGCATAAACTCACATTTGCAGACATAGTGCATATGGAACTGACAGATTCGCATGGTAAATGAAAACATATGGTTCCTAAAGCCAGTGCAGGTAAGAGACCGTTTTACTGCATGATGTCAAAATAGCATGCAAGTCCATTCATATAATCAACATATACACCTAGGATATGAGAAATATGCCCACTGTCATATATTTATATAAATACATGTACACATACCAGCAGTGCTACAGTTCTACATGCAGATATTTATTTTTCTTATTCCTTTGGAACACAGTTTAGAGATTTGGATACTGCTGAAAATATAGTGCTTAACCATGTGGTTTTAATTGTCTTGCTTTGTAGTAGATACTACTGGGTTGTTTTTCCAGTGTTTTTTTTCTTACACACATTCTTTGGTGTCAAGGCTGAGGTATAAAGATAGAAAGGGAACAAAGCAGGTGCCTGAACACAGCTGTCTAGTGCCCTCCACCTCCTGCTCCAACCACGGCATTATATGTACTATTTCATCTCTTCAAGACCTGTTCTTGTGACTGGAGGTACATACCACAGGGTATCTGATATGGCAGTGGATGTCTGTGTTTATAGGCCAGTAATGCTTACAAAGTACCAGATTGTTTGACTTACTAATTCCTGTCACTTCCAGTTGATTTACTGCTGTTGTTGTTGCTCTTACCCCTGAATGCACTCAGCTTCTAATTTTGGCCCCCAGAAGAAATTGTAGGCAGATCAAAACCAAGAAAAGGAAGAGTCAGAAAAAATAAAACGCAAGGAATGAGGATAAGTTGTCCAGTACTGTATTTTATGATAAACTGTGATGCTTTAGAGTGACAAACAAAATGATCATTTTTTTTCTGGAACTGAGGAGAAACATTCCAAATTTGAGTGTACCTTTCTGCTGTCTCAAAACTATGTAGGCCAAAATTACTGAACAATTTCTGAAATTGTTCAGAAAAGTAGCTCTCTGAAAGCTATTTTTTGGTTTAGAGACACAGCATTATTAGAAAAAGAGATGTTCTTTCTCTTTCCTGGGAAGATCAGCAATAATAGCTCTCACCCAAGATGTGGGAGACGTAAGTTCAGTTCTCAGAAGGGCAGAGGGTCATTGTCTATCAAAATCCTTGTCCAAATCCCCACTCTGAACCAGCTAGAGAGCGGATTTTTATGTGTAAATTCCACTACCCAGTTAAAGAAATTGTAAGTAATTTCAAATGGATTTTTTTCTGAATTTTTGTAGCTGGAGCCAGCAAATAGATATGTATAAAATATTTATATAATCTCTGAGCCAGAAAGGGAATAAGTCACTAACTTTGTGGGTGGAACACTCACCTGGGAAAATGGGATATGTATCAGTTTCTTCTCTAAGTCTTAAAGATTAATGCAGGGTGGAATAACTCTGTATAAGATAATAAGAAAAGCATGCCTCAACAGTCCACCTAGGGTACTCACTCCAGAAATAGTAAATGTGAGCTCAGATCTGTGCAGGCAGAGGTCTGCACTGAGGCAGAGTCTCTTTCTTACTGTCTGGGAAATAGCTCTAAGGAGTAGGCTGATAGAAAAGACATGCCATCAGTATCGGTTTTATGAACCTAGTCTCTTGTTTTCTTTTCTAACAGGTTGCTGGAAAGGTATTTTTTTCATCTAGGTTCAGATGTAAAGTTTAAGTTGACTTAATTTCTTTTCTTTTGAAATCTTCATTTGACAAGGATTTTTTCCTTATTTGATTTTATCAAAACATTTTTTGTCCCTCTGGTTTACCTGCACAATATTAGTTTCAAATAAGTTCAACTTCTGAAAAGAATGGCCTCAAGCTCACCTGTTTTTAGGACACTAAATGAAGACTTCAAATTCAGATGGATGTCATCATGATTAATTGGGAACTTATGTTCTTTGTGTCTGGTGGTTTTAATTTTTATTATTTTTTTTTTAATAGGGAGATGGAGGAAGGATGGAGTCTATGTTCTTTGTTCAGCAGTAGTGTGAAGGTGAAGCCAGTTGAACTATCTGTGTCTTTCTCCTGCACATTTCTAATTACCATTTAGACTAGAGAAAAGGCAAGAAAACCAACTAATATTTTGCAACTCTCTGATAACTGTTTTTTGAACTATAGTGCAATTATTTCTTGATAATAAATAATTAATAAGTGGCAATAACAAGATACACCTTGTGCTGGAATCGACGTGGTATAACTTAAACACTTCCTAGTCAAGGAAAAGGCAAGCATTCAGTCTCTCTGGAATTGCCACTCTTTTGGATCATCTGGCAGGAAGTACTATGCGAGAAACACAGCTGGGGCTGCTTCTCTCAGGAGAATCAAACTCAGCTGGCTGAAAACAATGCAAGCCCAGAGTTGTCTCCCAGTTGTCTGCAAATGCTTTTTTAATCTCTCTTGCACTAACTGCAATTAATTCACCATTTCAGATTGATTAATAAGTATTTTAATAATATTCAAAACACACGGCAATCCCAGAGAACTACATAGATGTCATGAAAGCTACAATCGGAAATATCAGACTCATAAAGACAAAAAATGCTAATTATTTTATAGAGAACACTGTGACAAACTACAGTAATTATCATAATTCCTGTTTTATTGTTGTAACAACAAATATTTTAAGCTCCCATTGCTGTGCAGTGATACAGAAATTAAAATACTTACTAAAAATAAACATCAGTATTTCAACTTAGAAAATAGAAAGGGAATAACTCCTCCTGTTTGAGTACTAGGAGTACTTCCTTAGGCCCCTGTCTTGCAAATACACACAAAAGTTTTTAACTTGCTGCTGGTGACAGGTATTACTGAAAGCCAAGAAAAAACCTAGCTCAGAAAATCAGAGAGAAGCCCATGGAAGACTTGTCTAATTTAACTCTTCTTAATTTTTTTTTCTTTCTCTCTCTCTCTCTTTTTTTTTTTTTTTTTTTTTTTTTTTTGTTGGAATAAACACTCTGGTAATTTTGTGATAGTTTAATACTCACATTGTTCTATTTTGTAATTGTTTGGACTGGTAGAATTGCAATTTTCATACGTGGTGAGAAGTGCATCTAACAAATATGGTATATAATTGTTGGGGATGTTAATCCCGTTAGTTTAATGATGTAGAGTTGTACTGACCCTACTTTGTAATACAATAATCTACACTGCATATCATGTAATTCATACAGCTGTACTGTAAAATCTTTATTTGTAGAGTGATGAAAAGTGCATGAAATGGAAAGTGTACTAGCTGAGAAATATATAAAAAAATCCAATAGCTATGTGTATTTTTTTTAAAATTCACAAATGGGAGAAGAATAAAGAGATACTTATTACATTTGGTGAAGATGTCTTTAGGGCTGAAAACAGGGAAGAAAGCTGTGTAGAGTAAGGTAGGCTAATATGTGTATCTTAGGAATATAAAGAGCAAATCACTACTTACACTTAGTAAAGAGCAGTTGCTTTGAGGAAAAACTTAATAGAGGTTAAAATACATACTTGGATGACTGTAAAACCTCAAGGCTCCAAATTATCATGCTTCTGATGTCTTTATCTGGATCTCAATAAATCGTAAATATCCAATATCTACGAGTTTTTAAGTTATTTGTTAGAACCAAAATGGCTTGGAAGTTCTGTGAATCTCTCTGAATAGTCCCGTGGAGTTCCAGATCAGCTGAAAGACATTGATAATCATTATTTGGATTGACAAGTGTTGTTGTGAGACAATGGCAGACTTTTGCACTTCGAATCATAATGACGTACCCAAGACTTGAGACTCTATTTGCATACAAGGTAAATTCAGTTAATCAAGAAAGAGCGAGTTGAAACTTAGTTATGAAGCAGCAGTATCATGACAGTTTCCAGTTATCTGTTGTCAGAGTAGGCCATTAATACCTATGTCAGTCATGGCGTAGAAATATTCCCAACTCTTCTCATTGTTTTTAGCCTAGTGCCACTGAGAGACACAAATACGCTTGTAGTACCAATTGCTTTTTTTTTTTTTAAACGTAGTTTTTAATTTTGAAATTGTTAAGTATTACAAAGCCTTATATCAGGATTAGGTGAAGCAGCCTGTGATAGAGGTAGATGTTCACCATCATCTTCTTCCGTCTGCTCAGTGCTCTGTGATGTGGTCAGGTGGAAAGTGTCTAGACAGCTTACTTACCGCTGAGGTACCAGTTGCCAGTACGCAACTCTGCATCCATGGCGGGGGGGTTGGACTAGATGATCTCTACAGGTCCCTTCCAACCCAAACCATTCTGTGATCTCTTCCTGTGTTTGTAGTATATCACTGAAACTGGTTAAACATTTCCAAAAGGGTTTGGGTTGTTTTTTGTTTTACATAGAGTCTAGTACACTGAAAATGGCAGAGCCTATGAGGAAATTAGCAACTTCAATTAATACTTTCTAAACATTTTTTTTTATTTTAGGTGCTTAATTTTGCAATATAGTTATTGTTTGAAATGGCAGATTGAAATTGGTAGTTTCACCTTCTTATTCCATGAAGGTTTATAAATCTAAATATGCACTGAAATCCAGTATGTGTTTAGGAAATACATCAGGGAGATCCATGCAGATTTTTGTATTGCTGATTCTTCTGGTATTTTTATGCTCAGAGCACATGTTCTTTATTAAATTTGAGCATTAGAAAAAAAAGATTAGAAAAAAAAAGCAGAAACGTGGCAATGTGGCTGACCTCAGGCTCTAGAATTCTTTCAGATATTGTTTGTGTTTGATTACGAAAGAGTAGCCCCTATCTATCAACAAAGTAACTGGTTGCTTTTGTAAGGGCAAGAGCACTTGAGTTGCATTAGGAGATGGTGGTGGACAAGGAGACTAGGATACTGTACATAATAATATATTTATTCTGCATATTAAGTGATCACAGATTCCTTTAAAAGCCTGAAATCCTCACCTGTGCTTCCCTCTATCATGTTGTATTGAATAGGTCTCAAACTAGATTGCACAACTAAAAATAAGCTATGAGAATTCAGGGATGGAAAGGAGTAAAGAAGGCAACTGTCTTTGTAAGCACTAGTTTTTGTCTGAATATAATTATCACACCCTTGGATTGTAATGAGTATTTTCTGCCAATTAGTTTCCATAAAACTTACCAACTATTGAGTAAGAAAATATGTGCAAAAATTCTTCTCAGGACAGTGCATGGTGGTACTGAAGTAACTGCTTTGTTTTGTATTTTTGCCTTTTATTGACATTTTTGTTATCTCCACATAAAGCAGTCTTTTTGGGTTTTCTTAGAAACTATATTAATTATTTTCATCTTTTGTTAAATTGTTTTTTGCTTGCCTCAAAAAATACATTCAGTTTTTTATTGAAGCCTGAAGCTTACCTTTTCTTTTACTTACCCCAGTCAGATGATGAAGTTGCAAAGGATTTTATGCTGTAGACCACTTCTTCAGTATTATGTAGCAGAGCAGAAATTATAATAGACTCTCTCATTGAATTTAGCTGATATTTTACATTATGGAAACTGGAGGGATTTTACATTATGGAAACATGAACAATCCAACTCATCATAAAAATACATCAGGCATGAACTAGGCTTTTCAAACCCTCCCAGGGCCTTTAAGAAAATATGTAAAATATCTTTGTCCTAAACTGAACTTTCTTAGATGCAGCCTTTTCTTGAAATGGAATAGTACTGGGAGATACCTGGGAATATGTACATCTCACTGCAGTCATATCAGCTATAATATATGGGAGTATATTTTGGTGTTTTCCATATTAACAAGCACAAGCTTACTGGTGAGTATATATGGTTAAACATTATGACATTCACTCTGGAGATATTTGTCTAGTGTATTAATTCCCAAAGGATATTATTACCACTTTAAAAACAGACCATTGGAAATTCAGCTGTGATTACTTCTTTTGACTGGTGCCAGGATTGCTGTATCAGTTAATATGCCATTTTATTTCATGATGAAACTGTTGTATTAAATCTTCAGACTCCCTCTTCCTCCTTAGTTCCTTCCCTTTCAAATATTATTTTTTGTAATATTGCTACAGAACAAAGCCAGTGCTTCTCAGTGCTTCCTTACACTGGAGTTAGTTGCATTGTTGTAGGTGTTTATATGAGTACATCCTGCAGTTATTTCAGTATAAAATACCAAAGAAACTGTATCCCTGCTGTAGAAGAGAGAGAGATATTTTCTTGAAAAGCAGATAAAAACAGCAGAGTTTTTTGTGTGTACATAAGTTGTTGGTTTGTTCTGAACACAAAATGCTACCTATAATACAAGTCCCAAAAGCTTCTACTCAGTGCAAGGCGTTACCTGTTATGGAGTCACCTGAAGCCTTATGGGCAGGGCAGATTTCATTACACTGTCTATAGTCTTTGTCCAGTTGTTTCTCTCCGAAATGGTTGTGATTTAACTTAGCAATAAACAAATCATGCAGCCGCTCACTCACTCAGGAAATGGGGCAGAGGATTAAAGGGGTAAAGGGCCGCAGACTCATGGGTTGAGATAAGAACAATTTAATAGCTGAAATCCAATAAAATGGAAAGTAGTAATAATAATAATAATATACATATGAGTGATAACACAGTGCAACTTCTCACCACCCACTGATGAGGACCCAGCCCATTCCCAGTTAATGATCCCAGAGTACAGAGAATCCCAAAACCACAATCCCAGAAGAATGAGTGAGCAAGCCTTTCCCAGCAGATCCTTCTAATATCCTGAGTATGACATGGGTTGATACGGAATATACCATTGGCCAGTTTGGGCCTCAATCCTAAACCTACACTCAAATCCTAAGCCAGTAATTGTTAAGGAAATTTTTTACCAAATATTTCTCAGTTATGTTCACTTTTTCCACATGGAACCAAAGCAGCCAACACCTGTAACTGTTCACATATTTTAGCCTTGTTATTCTAAAGAAATTGGGTTTTATTGATCATTTTATTTGTACATGTGTGTGCTTCTGCAACCACCTCTTGCATTTTAGTCTACAGATGAATATCACAAGAGTGTCTACAGTCTTAAGTACATTAGGTTCCTATAGGTTTAGTGAAAATTGGCAGTTAGGGGGAGGAGAGAGATCCTATTAGTCATGTAGGTTACAGAAAGTGTGTAGTATCAGCTAGGTTTGTGTAGCACCAGAGAACCTACATGGGAAAGATCTCCTGTGACCCCGCAGTGCTCCTTGTACTGCTGTGCTACAACAATGCAGAAAGGTTCATTTAGAACTTATTAGAGATCAAAAAATCTTATCACAAGACAGGATTCTATATGAAAGCAGGCTTCCTGTGGGTCCACAGTGTGAACAACCTGTCATTTAGTTTTGTTTGACTTATATAATGCAATTTTAATCTAAAGCAATCAAAGCAGGCATTAGAGTCATTATCAGTTCTGTTGCTTTCCTTGTATATGATTTTCAAATCGTCAGAATGATATCTTTTGTTCTATAATAAATTAATTGTATTAGAATCTTCTGTCATTGGCAGATGGATTTCTTTGTTTAAATATAAATATGAAGATGCTGATTTATTTGGGTTCTTGAATGCTGATTGTATGATAATTGTCTCTTCTTGTGAAGAAAGGATTTTCACATTATGTTAATCTCATTTCCTTTAAAGCCTGCCTGAAAATCAGACTGATTTATTTACATATATAGGTGAAACCTAATCCAGAATGGTCTATTTTTATCCTGTAGAAACATTCTTTTCAAATTTCTCCTGTATCTTTTTGTTGTTGGTAATTCTGGTTAGAGCACTGCTAATGCAGCTGCAGGGGGTAATGTTTTTCCAAAACAATGGTTCATGCAGGTTATTCTACTGTAATTCTATAGCAATTAATTCTACAGTGTTAGTATTTTATATAAAAACAGGAAAGGACTAGAAATTAGGATTAGGCCTGCATTATAGTACATACTGTATAAAACCTGTGTTTGAAGTTTCTGCCTATCCAAGAGGATTTTTAAATACTCCTTCGCCTTTGCTGGTGTTATCTGTTTGTTGCATACAAGTTATGGAATATGTTGCATGAATTCTGCATCAATTTCACATGCAGAATCTTGTAATGGGAAAAAGGAAATACACTTCATGTGCAAAGCCAATATTTTATTATTAGCCTAATTGAAGTCTTAACACTCTAAAAATATCATGAGTTCGGTTATGATGATACTAAATGTTCAAATTATATATAGTTAAAATGAGTACACACAAGCATTCCTGTATCTACCACTTTACCTCTAGATCCTAAGGTCAATAGCTTCACTTACAGAGTGGGCACAGGGTATAAAAAAATGTTAGCGTCCTGTGACCTTTGCTGGGAGAACTGTGTTGTTGATGGCTTTCTTCCTTGTTACTGTAAGTTCTGCATGGGGTCATTTTAATATATTTACTAATATGCTTTATCTTGTTATTTCTGCATCTGTATGGAATTCCATGTCACATCCAAGTTTACTGCATACAGTTTGTTTTGTATATATTGGACACTTGTTTTTTTCCTCTTTCTTATTCCTAAAGCTGGGTTTATCCAGTTGCATTTTTTTATGATCATTGAGTCAATTGAGTTTCTCGTAGCCCTGAAGTCTCTGGAATCATCCTGTTATTGTACTTTCGAGGCTACTGCTGTCATCCCATGCCTGTTCTCCTGTTTGTGACATTTTGTTCTAGGGTCGTAGATGGTTTAGGCTGCACGGAGTAACTGTTCGTTATTAGTAAATATTTCTTTCAGGAATATATATCTATGTGATGATAAGTGGTAAACCACGTAATAATAAAAAGCTAAGCAAAAGCTAAAAACGGTAGTTAATAGTCATGTTTTTCATAGGGTTTTTTTCCCCAGAGATAATCATGCTAAAGCAAGTCTCTGTGCAAGCCCAGACAAATCCAGAAAAAGCGTGACAAGTCCCAAGGCCTGAGTTGTTAGCTTAACACAAAGCCAGTGGCATGTCACAAGGAATGGCAGTACGGTATTCACTGGGCTACAAGATTTAATCCAGAAATTTAAAGCAACTATTGTAAGTGTAACACGTGTTTTTCATTTGTTGCTCATTTTTCATCTGGATAAAGATCATCTGAATACAAACTCCTGGCATACCATTTCTTTAGTATTGATATGTTTTGACCAGAAAAATGAATGACCTTTTGTCCCATTGGAGTATCAATAAACATGAACGCTTATTTTACTACTGAATATCAGCAATGATGCTCACGTAATTTAGTACTTCATGCTGTTCTGCCTCAGAAAAAAATTATATGAGAAGTGGAAATATGTTTATTATTATTATTTATACTTGATCATATGAAGTGAAATCTATAGCATTTAACATAATTTTGTGGCCAAAAGAAACCTTAGAGTGGTTTGACTGGTGGGAAGTATATTCCAAGCTCAATGTCTTTGGTATCAGTAGAATATTTGAAAAGAGAAGGACATATGTTGGCATGGCAACACTGCTTAACTCATATTTGTCAAGGCTGCTGTAATTACTTAGCTGAAGACATAGGTCATAGGAAGAATGTTATCAGAAGTAAAATTGTTCCATCTTCTTCGCAACTTCCAGGCCAAAGGTTTCTAGATAAATCGAGAAGTGCGGCTTGACTGGAAGAAGTCATTCCCTCTTGCCTTGGCCTCAGCAAAATCTCGTATCAGTACACGTTTGTTCTCACATGTTCTGTATGTGAATTGCAAAGTATTTTGGTGAAAGTGGCTTTCTCTGGTTTGCATGATGTCTGCATATGAAAGAACGGATTGTTAAAGTATTTGAGGTGTTACACTTGAATGCATGTTTCAGAAGTCAGTACTTCATATCTGAGATCAACAGCATCTGACAGTAGGGTATCGGAATACAAATTAGTGTATCAAACGATGTTTTTTGAAGGAATAGTTGTTCATGTGGGGGCCTAATGGATTTGATGTGGTAAAACTGGAAGGCTAGTAGGAAATGGGTGCTGCTGGATTGCTGCAAGGCTTGTGTTAGATTGTGGTTTAACATATCTTAAAACCATGAACTGTGGTCTCCCATCATCACAATTACATCTAAAAATTGTTCGTGTCAGCACAGGGTTTTGAGTTTTTTGATCAAAGTCAAAATTACCTGTTTCCACTAGAGACTGTTCATTGCATATAAAAGTTGAAAATTTCCTTTCACAGATGTCATGCTTTTAAATAGGAAAATTCAATGGTTGTTAATCTTTCTGCATTTACAAATTCACTTAGCTTGCTTACAAATATGAAGGTAAAGCTTCTCGGATTAAACAGTGATAATTAATTTCATAACTAAGAGTCTAAAGTAAGGCTGCAGAACAAAATATGTATTGGTATTTCTCCGCTCTTTCTGACACCTACGTTTTGCATGCCTAGCTAACAAATACAGACTTTAAACCAAAGGTCATCTACTGCATGTACATCTCTGTGCCACGAGACACGTGTGGATTACTTGACTTCTAAGGGGTGCTATGGATAATGTCTATTGGAAAAGAATTCCACTACATTTTATGACTGACTTCTCTATTTTGGCTGTTGGTTGTACCTTCTAGTGCTGCAGTCCTTCCGGTTCTCACTTCAAGAAAGACTGAGCTGTAGCTATATTTGGAGAAGAGGAAATAGGTGTCAGTGATTTCAGAAACAGGGTTCTTTTGCCATAGTCTGTTTCCAAACAGTGATTAAAAATGATGTTGACAGAGTTATTTTCTTTAGCTGGTGTTTCCGGACCATATTAAACCCTTTGTTTTTCTTTTGTTAAAAGGAGGGATGTTACTGCCTGTGCTGGATAATAATTTAGAAAATTATCTTGAAGCCTGTTTAAATTCTACTTGAAGCTTAAATTTAATTTATTATTTTCTTCTTTACTTTCCTAAAGTTGTGTACACAGTGTTGTAAAATTTCCCATATAAAATTTCATACATGGGTTATAGCATTCACTGTTTCTGATAAATGGCTTGTAAATGAAAGGCATTATGGATTCTAACAGTATTTAATCTTTATTTCTATTTTCTTCTTGGATTTATAATATGCTGCTTCTATTGATCCATACCATTAATGCACAAATATGCTAAATTTATTTTCTGAAATCGATCGTGCTAAGTGTGGTTTGTTGGCTTTAACTTGAACGTGCATAAGGAGAAGAGTCTTTGAGCAGAAGGAACCGCTATTTGGAGCACAGAGGTCTTTTCAAGGAAAAATTCCTAGGGAATGTTTCTCTTCTATTCCAGATTTTACATATAACTTTGAGTTATCAATAAAGATAAAGCCCGAAGGGAAAATTTTGCTTTGCTTTACAGGAAAACAGATTCTCAGTTGGTATAAATAAGCCTAACTCCTTCAATTACAATGGACACACACCACTTCATAGTGTCAATGTGTATAGTTTCTGCTTGGGGAAAAGAATATAACTTTTGTCAGCAGCCTTTCAGTTAAATAATCCAGTAATATAGCTGAGTAGCATTCTTAAGATAAAAATGTAGAAATATTCTTGTTGGAGCAGAGAAACAGAATAACAAAGCTGTCTGAGTTCACACCTTGCTGAGGATACTAATTGAAATTGGAAAATCAAAACAATTTAAAACAAAGCAAAAGCAATTAGCAAAAGAATATAACAATAGTGAAATTTATCACTTGGAAATTTTTATTTGTTTCCTAGAGATATTTGTAAATTAAATTGGAAATATTTGCTTTGTAATTGACCCATGGAGCTATCTGGTAGCGTTTAATGATAATATTTCACTTTATTGAATTTGCGTAAAATAAGGTAGCACAGATTTTAGCCTTTCATGTTTTGTGGTCAGATCTGTGTATTGCGAATGCAGTCTGTGAAATCTGCGAGTAATGGCTGCAGTCTGTAGGACAGCTTGCTGAAAACAGCTCTTTAATATCTTGTGCAATTCTCCATGCATACTGCTGTACGAGGGACTGTACCTTTAAGGGACAATATTTTTTTCATTGGTACTGCTTTATCAGCTCCTGCCTGAACTCCACACAAGGATTTCATTTTACCTGCATAAAAATCAAAGACCTTGAAAAGTTAATTAAACAAATGTGGAAAAAATACCCACTGCAGTGTGTTGGAAAAAATAAAAAGTTATCTTAAAACTATCAACTCAAAAGCAATAACATCAACCATCTAGTGCATTGCACCACTGTCTGTTGCCTTGAGATTCTCAGTCAATTCTGGCAAAAAACTAGGCTTCAGGGTTCTTTTGTTTTGTCTGTTGTTTCTAAAATGTTTGGCTGTTTTGAATATTTATGGCTTGATGTCTTTTTGGCTGTCATCATTAACAAGACTTGTGGCTTATTGCTATTGATATAACAATTTTATTTTCACAATGGGATAAATTAAACTGAAAGAGATTCAGGACCAAGGCTGAATGAATGTTCCATACTGAAAGATCACAGTTATCCCACAAGGACATGGGTGTCTCTTAACATTGAGGATCTCACTGACCTTTGACTGGACTATTTTCAGTGGCTACACATGCCACTATATTTGTGTAAAGGGTAATGAATTGTTTCCTGCTAGAAGTGCCCTCTTATGAAAGATGTAATCGCTATTAGCTTACTGGAACTCTCCTGTCTTGCTTTTCTTGAAGATGAAAGTCTTATTTCAAAAGACCAAGGTGCTTGTAACTTTCCCTTTACATTTATATTATCATGAGAAAAAGGCTGCTTCTTCATTGGATGTTAAACATTTAAAGTTTCATTGACTAAAGTGAACTACATTGACTTAAGGCAGTTGAAAATCCCTTAAATTTCTTACTTATTTCTGCTACCGTCCAATTTAGAGGTAAGAATACAAGCTAGTCTTCTGGTCTCAAGACTCCTACTAAGTTCTACATAGTTTGTTGTTGAAATGCCCAACAGAAGAGAATGAGAATACAGTGTTCATACTGTACCTTGGGATTTCAGAGATTCAAGTCTTGGTAGCAAAGAACTAAATATAGGGTTCATAGGGTACAGAGTTTAAATTAACTTGCTGTTAATTTTTGTCTAAATGTATCTTGCATTTGCCCTATGTCAGTGAGACAAAGAAAGTGGCCTCTCTTGGGAGGTGGATAGTAAAGGTTTGGACCTTTTTCAGTAAGGCAGAGCTCAAAATTAGGCCTTTCAGTCTTTAAAACTGTCTCTAACCCCCATAACTACACTGCTACTACCACCATTTTCCCTTGTGTTTTCTTGAATCTCTGTCCTATTAGCTCATTTCTCCAAAGTTGTACCATCTTTAAAGAAGCTTCTGAGTAGAATTCTGTAGTCGTATGCCCAGGGGCAGGATCTGAGACATTCAGTCCTCAGGGCTCATCCAGTGGGTAGGTCTAGACAGTACAACACTGTGGAGGCTTTTAATCCTACTCTGAGGTGTTGGTTGTGCCCTGTAAAGGGAATGTACACATTTCAGCCAGTGTTCAGGACTCTACTCCAAAGAGTGCGCATTGCACTGAAAATCTGTGATGTAATGTAGTGTACTGAATAATTTCAGTGCTTATGCCCTTTACCTGCTCTGCCGTTGACCTTGCTGTGCCTCCATTGTAAAGCAGAATTAATATTTTCCAACTCAGCTTTAGATATTATGATCTGTCTGGTTATTAGGATAATAATGGCATTATAAATTCTTTATTTGTATATACATTGGGATGAACTCAACTGAAATTCTATTCATTCTGATCATGAGCTTTTAAAAGAAGTTACTTCAAGCTAGAACAGGTGCAAAGAAGAGCTACCAGTATGGTTAGAAGAGGGGATGTAATATACCAGAAAAATTTAGAAATACTTATTTACCAGCTCTAGTAAAATGAAGGCTGAAATAAGTAGTAGTAACAATATATAGTTATCGAAAGCTGGGGTTCCAAAACATTTCTAGAATGAAGGTAAGCACCTAACAGGACTTTTAAGACAGAACGTTATGAAAGTTTATCCTAAGCAATTGACTGGAATAAACACCAATTACATTCTGACATCCTATGAATTTCTAGTAGACTTTCTCAGTACCTTTTGTCTAATTTCTCTTGGTTTCTTACATTCTTTGAACTTCTGTATCATCAATATCTGTGAGAGTTAATAATGTAATGAAACTGTTCAAAAATCTAATTAACTAGCAAGTAAATCTTTAAATTTTCTAATATTTTTTCAGATGAAGTGTTCATTATTCTTGCTTCTAGGCCAAGTTTAATTTACATTTTGGAAACAGATTCTACAATGTGTTTGTTCCAGAACCTTCCTCACAAGCTGCTCATGCAGCCTAATAATGTTTTTAAAATTAATCAAAACTTAGGAATCTAATTCCACTTAATATTAAAGAATATGTTATTATTGGTTTCTGATTTTTGACAAAATTAGTAGTTAAATGCTCATTGTAGATGCTCATTGCTATGTTTTCTGAGAAATAAGTGTGACTTTTCCAGCCATGATACCAGCATCTAATTTTCTATTTTGACATTTTATAAAAGAAACATTCATTTTGCTTAAAGATCTGATATCAGTATTATTTTTCTTTGCAGAAATATATTTTCCTAACTATTGGTACAGTTATGAAATAACTAAGAGGGCTAGAAAAGGAAAAAAAAGGTATAGAAAACATTCATCCATTAGCCAGTGTACATTTCATATCTTTCATTTGACATGAAATTACAACAAGTACCTGCAATAACTGAGTATGCAACTTTTTTCTAAGATATTTTCTTGTTCATGTCCCAGTTTCTTGTACATACCAGAAAAACTTCAAGTGTTTAAAACACTGTGTTTTCTTTCTGGCAGATAGATGAAATTACTGTAATATATTTGTAATTTTTTGAATTCTACATTTCCTTTTATACTTGTTCTCTCTAGTCTCACAATAGCACAGGTAAACAACAGCACAGTGTGGGATGTGTGTGATATCTTGTGTAATAATTGCACACCCTCCCACACAAGTAATTTTAGGGTGTGCAAAACTTGTTTTCTTTATTATTTCTGAAAAATCGACACTGTGATCAGTTTTGTATGAGAGACAAAAGACATAATCCTGCTTATTGTACTATGTGGTGAATTTATCCAGTTTATTTATTTTAATAAAAATCTCAAACAACTAATCTAATGCAAAGGTAGAATTCAACCTTGACGTTGTTGAATACATACCCCTGTGTCAAGTAGAATAAGATTCTTCTGGCAGAGACAGAAATAGGAACCAGCTTTGTGGACAGTGTGACTTTGGGGTTAGTATTTCAGATTGATACACAAAACCATTATTCTTTTTCTTAACTTGGACTCCCCTTTGAAAGAAACTGGAGAGAATCTCTGATCTCGTCTTTGGATAACTCCTTTTATGGAGAAACTGGAAAACGTTTAGTCAGTTCTTTTGGGACAAGGTACGTCTTCTGAATTGCAATCAAGAAATCGTATTCCACATAGCTGTACTGCCGTCTGTAGTGAGAAACTGCTGATCTTAGGCAATTCTGTGACCTCTGTTTCCAAGGATGGGGTTATTTATAGTCATAAATGCATTAATTCAGATGTATTATTATGTATAATTATGTCATATGTAGGAAGAAAGAAAAAGATATTATCCTACTTCACAGAGAATGAGTCATAAAAAGATAAAGATCTAGATCATTAATGCTGAATTTGTATTTAAATCATTGAGGATTAGATACCCAGATATGTTCAGCAACTGAACCTGAGTTAGTTGCTGAGCAAGGAAAGGAAATCTGTGGAGTATCCAAAGTATCTCGAATTCTAGATTAGCAACCTGATTGCTAAACTAGCTGTCGTATAGCAGGTATGATTTTCTATGTGTAGGTTTACTGTGCAATGATTATATGTATTTCATTGGCCTAGGGTGATGCTCCTTTTTGAAGTCTCTTTTAACGCAAGACTTCTGTAGGAAAATGCTCATTTCCATGTATCTAACCACTAATAATGGAATTCATTACCAATTAAACCATTATTTTGCTACTTTGTGGCATATAGTTTTAGTGAGAGTATTATATGTTTTCTTTTTGTTTGGGCGTTTTTTTTAAAGAAACCTTGAAAAGCGTACCTTAAAGAAAAACCACAACATTTTTCAGCATGGTCAATCTAATATTTGCTCTCAGCAAGAAGTACCAGGTCAACTACCTTTCTCCAGCTGCTGCTAGCTAAAATTTGACTTTCTGGGGCTGGTAGCAAACAGAAAGGAAATGACTACTCTGAGTCAGAATTGAGAGAAAACAAATTCAAAGAAATAAGGTTTTGGCAGCTAATCCTTAGAGGCTAAGTCAAGCTTTCATAGTCAAGTCTTGATAAGAATCATTTTTTAGAGGCAAACAACTGGGTCATTTGCCTGGGGTTGACACAGTCGTTCATTAAGCCGTGAGGGAGAATATCAGTTGTGGTGTTAATGCTTACATGAAGAATATATGTATTTTTAGGATATTTCTCTGTATTGATGACATTATTGCTGTCATCTTTATGTTTGTATTTTAAAACTTTTTTTTTATGTATCATTCTAAGGGTAATTCTTTTCAAGCCCGCTGGGTTTTACAGAAGCCAGTTTGCAAATGGGCAGCTCTTAAGAAAACCCAACTTTTGTATCGTTGTATTGGTTAGTCTCCTGTTCATGTCTGTGATGGGTTTACCCTTGGCTGGGAGCCAACCCCACACAACCTGTTTGCTCACCCTCCTGAGGATGGGGGAGAGAATTAAAGAGGCAAAGGGAAAAAAGGACTTGTGGGTTGAGATAAGAACAATTTAATAACTAAGCTACAATAATACTGAAAATAATAGTATATGCAAATATACAAATGAGTGATGCACAGTGATACTCTCACCACCTCTGTCTTAGCTTAACACAGGACATTCTCTGTTTTGTGCTCTGCATATGTTTCATGTCCCCTAATCTGACTTTACAGCTGACATAATTTGATCCTTCCTTAACCAGTCCTCAAAATAAATTTCTTGTGTTTAGTTTTTATTTCTACCTACAAAGCTGTTGTAAAAATTTAGCACAAATTTGTAGTTTAGTTTACTAACAGAAAAAATCCATAACAATGTTTTGTTTTCTTGACTGGCCTGGGATCAGATAGAGTTACATGGGACATAGGAAGGGAGGAAGAAGAACTATGTTCAGCTGAAGTGACAAATGCAAATCCTTCTGTTACCTTGAATTAAAAAGTGCTCCCCTAAAGGGTTGTCTGAGCAGTGGCTGCATTACAGTGTCAAGTGCAAAACCTTTAATGGAGAGAAATTGCCACAACTAATCTATTTGTCAGTAGGGAGGGGAAGTAGAAAGCGATATATAACTTAAAATCTGTGAAAGGTTTTGCCCTTCTCCATAAGAATAAAATAATACAGCACTGAATAATGGGTTTGAGTCCAGTTTTAAATTAGAAATCCAATTTCTTCTTATGAGCTCCCTGCTCCATTTCTTACTACTCTCTCAATTCTTCTGGGTGATGCTGTGAGATAAAGCAGAATTTACAAGATTGAAATAGGTAAAATTTTCTTAAAGCTAGTTTGAAACATGTCCATAATGATGTATATAAATTATATTGCTTTTATTAATAATGCCAAGTATCCCCATATAGGATAATTAAGTTTTATGCTTAGAGATGTGTTAAATGAAGATGCCAAAGCCATTCTTTTCATAATTAGTGTTACCTGTTATAAGAGCTGAAATATTGAATTTTTAAGCTCTCTGAATACATTATTGTGTTACAAATAAGTGAACACGGTCAGGGGAAAGAGAATTGGCAAAAAAACCAAAACTGTTAAAATAAGTGATTTAAATCATTTGGAACCACTCTCAGAAAATGATATGCTGTACAAGTGCTACTTAATAATTTATATCTGTGTCTAAATTGGGATTTGTCTACTGTGTTAAAAAGAAGTGTTGTGTGTTCATCATGCCCTAGGGTGGTAGTGGTGAAATGAGTTGGGTCATTACTTAGGTTACAAAAAACTGTACCAAATAGCAGTGACATAGTTTAACTTTAATGAAGAAGAGATTTTCTCAACGGAGAGAGGAGTAAAATTTATTATCTTATTTTGAAATGATTTTTTTAAAGAAAAGCAATAGAGGAAGAGTCCAGGTTTCCATCTTTCTTATTCTGTGAATACATGGGCATTCTGTGAGAAAGTGGATTATTCTGTACACGCCAACAATGAAAAAGGTAGAAAAGTGCATTGTGAATCTTAGTTTTCCTATTACGAAGTACCAGGCATGCAGTAGAAAAGTTACTGAATGTAGTGTACTTGAATTTGCATTTGAATAACGTCAAGAGGTTAACTCTTTCCTAAACAGTGATTGTAAACTATTTAGAAAACTGAAAACTTGTGTGCTGGTTGAAAAGTGATGGACAAACTTTAGAGACTGGCATCATAACATATTTGGATCAGAAACTTTTATTGGCTTGCAGGAAAATGAAAGTACTTATAGGGAATATTCCAGTGAAATTGTATTTTATATGTTTTGCAAAAAGGGAGGCTCATCCTTTGTTTCTAAGCCACTGTAAAACTCCTCCTGACTTCAGTGAGAGCTCTGAAGTTGCCATGTTTTCGAAATACTTGTTCTGAGAGACTGTAGCCAAATGAACAGAAACAATTTCAAGCTTTATTTATATGTGTCCAAATTTATTGATGGACCTTTTGCAGTAATATCTTGTTCACAGGACTTCAGAGTCCTTCATTACCGGTTATCTACAAATCACATTCTTGCATTTGGTAATACATATTAAGTGTATTCCTTTTTCTCTTCCACTGTGTATGAGTTTCACTCTCTCTTCATTGTCTAAAATGTCCAGTCTGAAAATATATGATTTCAAAATATTATTTGTATGAAAATACAATTGAATCCGAGCTATTTCTCATCAAAGACTTAAACATTTATTATGGTTTTACAGTTTTTGATTATCGTATGAAGTATGACATCTGAGTTCCTGCATAGTAATTCCAGTTATCACTTTCAAAGGAAGTTTCAGCATTACTTCACTGTCCTTACCACTTTCATCCTACTGCTCATTAGCAGGTTTGGTAACGTTTGAACAGAGAAGTATCCATACTTTGTCAGACTAAAAGTCCGTCTCCATGAGCACTCCCCCTGTGCCTGCAAACTGCAGTGGGCAGCAGCAAATCCATGGGGAGCAATGGACAGGACCGCATCTGCTGGGGGTCCCTGTAAATACCCGACAAGCATCCAGTAATCAGTTGTTCAGGCACTTCATGGGCCAAAGCTGATATTTTGTAAATTTCTGAAAAATGTTTATGTTTACCCTGCACGGGTAGCCCATAGAAACTGTGTATTACTGTGAAGGAGTTGTCACTGGATGATACTGCAGGTGATGTAAAACAGTGTTCAATGACAGCACACCCGTTTATACTTCCAGAGGACATAGTCTGTCCTGTATAGTTGAAATGGCAGAGTGTTATTGTTTAACAGGGTATCCACTAAAAAACCTAGGTGAATATTTGCATATTGATGAGAACCTACCGATGTTTGTATTTAAAATATGTTTTGTCTAACAGCACAGCATGTACTCTACATACCCATTCTTAATGGCCTGATAGTGACTTTCAAGGGAGGAACGTCATTTACAAAGTAAGCAGTGGCAGTGCCCTTGGACGAGATATGAAAAAAGCTTAGATGGGAGTTCCTGGGTAATACAGGATGTGTCTGTAAGGCCAGGTACAGACAATTGCAAGCAAGATTTATCTGAAAATAAATAATTTGGAGCCTCAGCAAAAGGATATTGATTTTTTTTTTTCTCTTGATATAAGAATTCCTATACTCTGTTTTTTCTCTGATAAGTAAGCAAACCATTACAACAAAAAGCTATGTTATTCAGGAACGTAACAACCATGATGTACTTACATTTTAACCAGTGTGAATATGAAATCTTTCTCCAGACTGCAGAAAAGGAGCCAGAAATTTGTGCCTTAAATCCTCGGTGCACTGAGGCAAACGCCAGGCTGAACGTTACTGACCTTTGAGGAGGGCTTGCCACCTCTTGCCAACCTTTCTGTTGGCTTTCCAATGACTTGCTACTCTTCTTTGCTTGCTGAGATTAGCCAGTATCGTGTCACAGAGGGCACACAAATGTGCCATGAGGAAAAATGCTTCATGGATGAAATGATCTTTTTCAAGATAGAAGTTTTAATTAAGTTCAAGGTGCCCAGTTAAAATACTGCATTGTATTACCTTCTTCATCTGTGCCATTTGGCACTTGCCAGAAGGCTTTGCATTGTATCTTCATGTATTTAACTTTGCCTTGGAGACGTTCCTGGTAGTGCCTTTGCTCCCTTCTATGAAGTTTACTCTTCCTTTGCCTTATTTTCTTCACATGTAAGAAAGTTCTCCTCCTAATATCTATAATAAATGCTTCCTTTTCAGTGGCATCGGCGTTGCTCCTTGCTCGCTAATATCCACTGTGCTTAGTTTTATCCCTAATGTAAATTATTAGCCTTTAGATACTGGAAATGTTAGCATGTTGTTGCTGTAGGCTAAGTGTAATTCTTTTAATCTTGATGGTATTTTCCTGGTAAAATATTTTAAAGAAATACATTTAAATAAATGACTTTGTACAAGTAATATTAATTAAACATATAACTTTAGTAGTACATTTGGATATTCACTTATTTCTGACACTATATTTTTTAACTTTTATGTTTGAAGCCTAATTTGGCAAAGAAGAATATGTCTTGTTTGTAATAATGTATTTTAACCAGCTGATTAAATACATGTTTTAGTTCTATTAGTATCAGTGAACATAGTGAAAAACTAACATAGATTATAGAATGCAGTTCTTCTCAATGATAATCTATAGGATTGAGAGATGATAGGGACTTTCTACTGTGCTCTCCTCTAGTTTCAGAATGTTTAAAAAGATAGAACTGTAGCAGAAATTCAGCTTTTATGCCAATGCCTTTCATCTATTGAAAATAAAGATTAACGGGTTAGATATGGCTGAGATATTGTGTGTTCTTGTGTAATGCAATTGTAGCACAAATGTTTTTATTATAACTAGGACATTCCTGAAACAAAGAGCGTTTGTTTCAATTTATGCCAGTATTCACAGAAACGTGTTTTGATGATTCCTTGCAGACCTTCATTAATTTAAGCTTAGGTCAAAGAAAATCAAATGGCTTTTAAGCAAAGACCCAGCTATTGTAGATGTTTGCTTTCTCGCAAACAATGAGATTAACAAGGTTTTAAGTGATCAGAAGACAATCAAAGGATGGAATATGAGTCTTACTTTATTTGTGGCCTTGGCACAGAGGACATCAGAGTGTAGTGAGTTACTGTTTTGAGAGAGATTATGAGGGGTTTTGTATTGTTTGATGGTAATGCAGAACTGCACTGATTGTTTTACCTGTTCTGTTTCAGTATGATTCAGCTCTTATGTTTTTAAGGTTGACCTGCAAAATGAGAAGTGTCTCCTGCTTTGAAAGATTTCTTAAGCTGAAGTGTTTTCTTAATACTCGTTTTACAGTTAAAAAAAAAAAATTCCATAGAAATGTTAGGGATATTTGCTGCTTTGTATTTCAAGTTTGGGTGCATGCAGACCTCTCTGAGGCTGGCTCTGTTCTGTAAGCCGTACGTTCACACCACAACCCCTGGGTCATGCATACTGCTGTAAATTTGGACTTTGTTTTTCCTCACGTTACAGCTTTCCCTTATGAATCCTGGTAGAACCCAGGTTGCTGCAAATGAGTTAAACAGAGACACCATATAAACTTTTTTTTTTAATGGGACCATTGTGCAGATATGGAATGACTCAACAGTTTAAGCATAATTTTTGCATAACAAAATGTTAGATTTCACTGACTGTCACACAAAAAAAGTTTCTTCCTCTAACTGGAGGAATTAAACATATACATTGTATATTTTTATAGATAGTGTTTTGCTATTTCCTCTGACTTAATTTTATATCTTTTTCATCTTTCGATCCTATTTTTCCAGCTACTGTTTTTGCCTTCTGTCTTTGTAATAATGTAATTCAAATTTCAAGTACGCTTCCTTTTAGCGTTTCAGAAAATCTCTGCACTTGGTAAGGTCATAATGCAAATTCTTTAAAAGTTAATTTTAGAAAACCAATTTGTTTCAATCAGTTCTGTATAGAAGACAATTTCCATGGTTTCATATCTACTTTACGAGTATACATATACAAATATAAGCACTTGCAGTTTTCAAATAATAATATTTGCTCTCTTTGCCCCTGTTCCTGCTACATAGTAAGTCTGAAAATAGTGAGCCTTCCTGTTTGGGACCTTTTTTATTTGAGAAGAATTTTGCTATCCAAGTGAAATTTCACACATTGCCAGAAGAGTAGCAAACTAAAAAATAGTTTGAGTGAGAAATAGAACAGTGAAGCTTTCAGGAAGTGTGAAGAACAACTGGAGAAGGCTTGCACAGCATTTCATTTTAAGCAGTGGGTGTCTTCCAGAAGGAAAACGCTGGCTCCAAGCACTGTTTTGCAGTTTTCAGTTAAATCAAAGGAAGTAAGCCAATTATGTTTCTTTTTACAAGAGTTTGAGAGTGTTGTATAGTGCATAAAAATGAATTGGAAGATGCATATTCTCACAAACAGATTGGGAGACCAGTGAAAAACTTCCTAAAAGCTGGTGAGCCTAAAACTGGGACAGCTACAGGGGAGCGGGCTGATGGAGGGCTCATAGGATCCTGTGACATTTGTGTTACGCTGGGACTGACTCCTTACAAGATGCAACTGGAAGTCCTAGAGTTAACAGAATTTACCAAGCAAAACATCTGTCTGGAGTAAAGCTGATGTAGACCATAAGGACAGCAACAATAAGCCCACTTAAAGAAGGGACAGCACTATTTTAGTGTGATGGTAGCACCATGGTTCTAAACATGTGTGACAGCAAACTCATTAGGTATGGACATGCTATATTCTTATGGTTTTGTCATGGTTTTGTGTCATGCTCTCCGCCACCCTAGTCATCCTGGCTTGGACCTACTCTGCCAAGTAGCTTCACTAGACCTCTGCCTTCCCGAGCCCTTCCCTGGAGCTACCAACTATGATCCTCCTCCCTTTCTCATAGCTGGCGTCAGTAAGTAATGTCTGGTGAAAAAAGGCTTTATCATTAGCGTAAAGATGTCAAATGTTGCTTTAATCAAAACAGTAAATTGACTGATATGGTAGAGAACCTAAACGAGAATTTGATGACATCTCCTGAGGCATATGGAAGCTCTAAACAGAAGGCAGGCTAGAGCTTTGAAAAATAAGTGAGGCAAGATTTGTAAGGAGGTGTAATATGTCTTATTTGATCATCGGTGCATTGGGGTTGTGTGTCAAGGTTTTGGTAGCGGGGTGCTAAGGGGGTGGCTTCTGTGAGAAGCTGCTAGGAGCTTCCCCTGTGTCTGACAGAGCCAAGGCCAGCCGCCTCCAAGGTGGGACCTGCTGCTCGCCAAGGCCAGACTGTCAGGACAGCAATAGTGCCGTATTTAAGAAAGGGGGAAAAATTGGCTGTGAGAATAGCAGCAGAGAGAGGAGTGAAATGTGAGAGAAACAACCCTGCAGACAGCGAGGTCAGTGAAGAAGGAGAAGGAAGTGCAGGAGATTCCCCGGCAGCCCATGGTGCAGACGGGGTGAGGCAGCTGTGCCCCTGCAACCTGTGGAGGGTAGCAGGGGAGTGGATGTCCACCGGCAGCCCCAGGAGAACTCCACGCTGGAGCAGGGGAAGAGCATGAGGAGTCCTCCCTATGAGGAGGAAGGAGTAGAAGAAACCACATGTGATGAACCAACCGCAACCCCCATTCCCTGTTCCCCTCTGCTGGCAGGGAGGAAGTAGAGAAAATTGGGAGTGAAGTTAAGCCTGGGAAGAAGGGAGGGGAGGGGGGAATGTGTTTTTAAGATTTGATTTCTCATTATCCTACTCTGATTTGATTTATAATAAATTAAATTAATTTTTCCCCAAGTCGAGCCTGTTTTGCGCATTATGGTAACTGGCGAGTGAGCTCTCCCTGTCCTTATCTCGATCCACGAGCCTTTTGTTATATTTTGTTTCCCCTGTCCAGTTGAGGAAGGAGTGATAGAGCAGCTTTGGTGGGCCCCTGGCATCCAGCCAGCGTCAACCCGCTGCACTCTGTTATAGATAAAGAAGAGAGAACCTTCTGGGAGGAAATGTCTTTTTTGTGGTCAGTTTTCTACTTTATGGGATAGATATGTGTAGCTAAAATATTAATTATAGATTAGATAGGTGTTTCTAGGAGAAGTTCTATTTCATTTTCCTTAAAAATTACAAAGGTAGTTACTTTTCTGTTTACCAAGGTTTGGTTATCAATTTTTACATAAATATCTAAAATGCAAATTACTATTTGTATTTCTAGACTACTTTTAGAATTTCTTTCTTATAGTGGAGCAGTAGAGAAGATACAGATTCACTGACTGATCAAACCCCCAGCAGCACCATTTCTCAGACAAACAGTTTGGTTGTGAGGTGAACTTTGACCACTGTTATTCGATGATTTTCTGGTTTACTGGACAGTTTAAGTTACTGTCTAAAACTACAAAAAGTTCTGACTTCCCACCATTTTTTCTTCTAAAAGTTGACTGTCCCTGTATTACAAAAACTTCTAGGCATAAGATCTGTACAAAAGTTTACAGTATAAAATTTCTGCCAGAGGGGAATTTGTGCAATACAATATTTTTTTATCATACCATACATTTAAATCTGAATGCAAAGAGTTGTTTACGCTTTTCCATTTTTCTAATAAGTAAGCTTTATATAACCATCACATTAATAAAAGTGACTCTTTGTAATGGAGAAAAACTGTTTTTCAGGCTTCATATGACATGGGTAGTTCAAGAAATGGAGGACTGTACTGCTGTTGTTTAACAAGATTCTGGATACGCCAATATTAACTAGAAGCTGTCATTAAGCTCTCTCTTTCCACATGCTGTCTTTGACGATAGCCATAGAACTGTGGTGACATAATCTTGAAAAGCCTTTTGATAGGGTATTATTTATTTAAAAAATCAAATTACTTTTAGTAAAATACATTTAAAACCAACCAAACCATATCTGCAAAAGTGATTTAAGGTCTGCATGAGTCTTTTGCCATTAATTTTTCATGAGACAGGCTAAGTGGATAAATTATTTTGAAATTGGGATTTAGTCGTCTAAGTAACTTGTTACTTAGTCAAACTTTTAATTAACTAAACTGTTCTCTTTATAATTCATATTGAGCAATTTCCTGCAGCAGTATTTTACAGGTGAAAATCCATAGATTGCTGATTTCACATTTTATTTCTTACTCAGTAAAAGAATGACTTGTAAAAAGGTTTTAATTTATTGCTTTTTCATTTCACTTCTGGATGCTCTTATTTTTGTTCTGTGAGTTTCCAATTTTTCTTAAAAGCATTATTTTATAACCATTGACATATATGCCATCACTCTTTTAAACTGTAACATTCTTTTAAAGTATTGCAGGGTATTCTACATGGAACCCAAAACTACTCAAGCACCAGCTTTAAGGTTTTTATTAAAATGCCAAAGAAGAATTATTTTAGTGAAAGTAAGACTAATATTAAAAAAAATCTAGAAGGAGAGCTCTGAAAAAATACAAGTTCGAATGAGTCTTGTGATTCACCAGAAGAAACTTTGATTCTTTTAAAAGTTAGATATACATATAATTGTCACATATTGTGCATGGAGTTTGTACAGTGTAGCTTAGATTGGAAGTACTTTAGAAATGGTGCTAGTAGTAGAGGAAAATTGTGTTTCAGAGAGGTACGGGACACCAGCCTTGTCTTAAACAATAATCCTACAGGGCTATAAGGATGTCACTGCTATGTGGACAAACTTTTTTGTCCTAAGTCCTCTAACACTTGCACTGATTCTTCCCAGCATGCTGGGTTATGTTGGGTATTTTCTTGCATTAGGTTCTTAAGGAAGAAAGAAATAGTGCCAGTCCTCACATCTACTTTGTAGGAACTTGTGTGCTAAATACCTCTGATCCGCAGATAAGCAAGGAGTGTTCCACTCCATGTGTGTTATTTAAAACAAAGATAATTTTGATTCTACAGTGTATTAACTAAAATACAAGTACACCAAATGTTCAGAACACAGCTAATTAAATAGGTAGCTATTTTATAATGGGATCAGTTCATCCCACTTGATATATCATTAGCCAAATGTAGTTCTTAAACTGTATAAGATCTAATTTTGCACAGCACTTTTCGTTCATTAGTAATCCATATGTATTGAGGTAATGGAACTGTTTGCAGTAGAAACTGCTCACGTGCTCAGAGAGCTATAAAAGCATCTCTGCTAGTGTTAACCTGTATTTTCTCTTTATTTGTTTTATCATAAGAGATGCATTTCTAGTAGATTACATTGCAGTCCAAATATATTTTACATTTCCAAAGGATTTGAAAATTTTTTCTTAAATGGCTTTTTAGAGGCATCTGAATTTTTCTCAGTTTTGTGACAGTTCCAAAAGAAAGGAACACAAGTTGCCATCAGTAGGTAAATTTTTCAAAATGAGGTGCATAAGTTTAATGACACATTCAGGTATATTTTTGGAACCAGGACCTCCTAAGCACATATTACAGAGTCCATTGTGACAAAAGACACGATCTTTTATTTCTTGTGGAAATTATTATTTTAATAATAGCGAAATTTGATTTAATTGCATTAATTTTGTAACTGCAAGGATGCCTGGAGACTTGAAGATGTGTATTAGTTGAAATAAATTTAGACATATTGCTAGAGTTAGTGTTGGAAAATCAGGCAAGTGATACATGATTATGACAAAGAAATACTAAATAAAACATTGATCTGTGTTAATTAAAAGACTGTATGTAACATTCTTAGCTGCTAATAATGAACAATAATGCAAACGGAGTAGACTTTTAAATTATTTAAATTTAATTTTATTTATTTAAATTATTCTCCCAATTTTCTCTCTGTACAAACTGGAGGACAAATAGTGGCAACATCAAATGTATTTTCCTTATTATTTTCTTGATGTATTTGTTACTGTAATGTCTGAACATTCACACATTTAGAGGAAATAGATAAATTTACTTTCACAGAAAGATGAAGCTTCAACATGGAAGTGGAAATTGTAAGCAAATAGATACAATCTACTTTTTGCACTTGCTTTATTTTTTAAATGCATCTTTATTATATAATTAATATACCGTATGCTGTTAATTTACTGATAGTTGTATAGATGTGTTTATAATGGTACAGAACATAACACAATTGTGCAGATTTTGAAAGTGGTTGGTGCAATGTAAAACATACATGAGCTAATAGATTCAAATTAGTCACTGAACTAGTCAGAAAAAAAAAACAAAGAGACTGGGAGGAAGAAAGGATGGTAAATAATGCCGTAAAACTCTGTCTTGCTTTTTGTACTGAAAAGGCTGTGGAAGAATGAGCATGAATTTTCAGATGTTAACATTCTGTGTTTCTTTCTCTTTCAGGACTTTGTCCTTTCTTGCGTAAGTTTTTCACTGGTCTCCCTATCTGTTCGGAATTAAGATGTTGCAGATAGCGCAATGGTAAATTTTCTGTTGTTATTTCAAACACACACATGATTTCTTTGATTGTGTTTTTATTTGTAAATACAAACCCCAGCATTTCCCCAGGCACTGAATATCTTTTAAAATTTAATTTCAAAATACAATCTGAAACACACAAAGTGCCTTAAGAAATACCTATTTCAATAAAAAATACTCTGTGATGTAGCAGTGCTCCTCCTTTACAACTTTTTATTTCATGCCATGCTCAAGTAACTCAAATACCAAGTAGCAAATGTAGCATGTTACAGAGTTTAACAGTCTTGGATCTAGAAGATGAAGAAACAGGAATTAACTTCTAAAGATAAGACTAATTTGCAAGCTCATTCTCCCATGAAGCCCGCTTCATCCCCAAACCAGCCACTGTTTTGAGCAACAAAGTCTTAATCCTATTTTAAGAATTGGATATATGTAAGGTTGTGGGGGATATGATATTTTTCTTTCAGAATTAACTATAGATAACTATTCTAAATGGGTGGCACTACTTAAGTTTTATACTTAAAAATGTTTCAGTTTTTGCTTCTACTGAAATGCCAGTAGATGAAGAATTACTTTTGGTATAACACTATTTGCAGGAGGGTTGGTTGGACTGAAAGCTTTTTGTAAATGCTGATGTCATTGCTGTCAATGTAATGTAGAAAACATTACGCGTTCTTATGCTGTGCCTCATCAGCAGACACCTCTTCTTTTTCCCTGTGTTGTCCATCTCTGTCCTCTAATAATTAGGATTAGGAAGGCAGAAAAGTTTTGGTTTTTCTTTTGTATTCTGGGCTTTCAAATTGATTTTGCCTGGGGCAAAACTTTCTCCTGCTTATTTTCTACCTAACCTACTGTGCTATCAAAATGTCAAAGAATAAAGTGTAGTTGGGGGTCAAGAAAGTAAAACATATCCACCTACTTGGCAGTTGTTCTTTGTGACTCCTTATGTCCTGTCTACATGTTTCCCGGTCAACGCTGCACATACGATGCAGCTCTGTTCTCATTCTCATATCAAATTGTCAGAAGAGTTCTAACTCCTGGATCTCATTAGTGGTGAAATAATACATAAATCAGTGGAAGAGCTACAGCTTGATTAAAAAATTTTAGGGTTCTATTTCAAGTCTACAATTCAGAAAGTTGAGTAGTATAATAAATAATTAAACATTGGAATTTAAAGGTGAACTTCATACTGTGTCCTAAATATTTTCAGGTTCAGGCTTTGCAGATAGAAAGGTCATTTATTAGAGACCTCTTTTTTCCTCTGCTAGGTTTCAAAAATCAAATACCAGCCTAAGAAAGGAATAACTTCGTAGCACTCTTCCAAAACCATAACCAGTTGTATCTGAAATATTTCAGTAATACATGTAATCACAGCTTATTTGGTTCCATGGGCACTTTGTACCTGTTGGGGCTTCTAGAAAAGTGTTCATATCAATAAAGGGAAATGAATGCCATGAACTAGTCTTAATGTTGAAATGTTTCATACAGATATAATGTAATATCTCGACAAATATGGGACAAAAAATGAAAAAAATGCATCTTCATTAGGAGAATCTTGAGGGTACCACTGACAAAAGAGAATCTTAAAAATATTGTATCCTCTAGGTTGCTGCACTGCATTTGTCTTCCTTCGCAGTATTACAGTTTGGGGGGGATTGAAGTTTGACATGCTTCCTTAAAACTGTTCATTGTCTTTTATTCCCCCCCCCCAGTACCCGAATGACAATTTTTTGCAGGAAAGAAAATAGCTAAAAGGGGAAAATCAAGGTATTGTTTTTGCAGTTCTTGGTTGGTTGGTTTGACCTTCACAGTTTGTTTTTTTAAGGGCATTACGGTGAAGTCCCACATATGGATGATATTAACCTTTACCATATCTTTTCTCAAGGGTAAATTCTTTCAGTCTCACATGGGAGAGCTGTGTGGGGAAATCCTGTGAATACTAATGAAATGATTAAATCTTTTCTCTGTCAATGAACAAATTGTCAAAAGTGTTCATTAAAACAGGCATACAACAATTCCTTTATACTTTATGCATTTTACTGGTAAGTGAGATCTCTATTACATTGAAATTATGTCCTTGTATTCACATATATGAATAAAAGAAATACCAGAGGGAGATAAGAATGTATAAGAGGCTGTATTTTGTACATTCGTTATTATATAACGTAAGGATACTTTAAAAAGTCTAATACCAAATTTTGCTAAGAAAAATCCAACAACAAAAGTCTTTCCTTGTCTGAAAATAATTACTATAACTTGGAAATGCTCTGTGTTTTATAAAAGAAATAGAAAACTTCCATATGAATAACTGCAAATTTGGGATCTCTTATGACAGCTGAAGTTCAAGTGAATGTGATGGCTTTTTATTTTGTTTTCATTTTCTACCACAGTCTTGCTGAATCTTTTTTTCTTTAAATTAGAGAAGCACTGCCTGGCATATCAATGATTATGGGTATGTGTTGATTGCACTGAGTGTGTACAAATTGCTCATATTAACAGAGTAATACAGGTAAATCACTATATTCTGTGCTTTAAATTAAGTTAACAACTCTCTATCACTCTGCTGATGCACAAAGTCAGCTTGGTACCAAAGACAGAAAACATCATGACTGGATGTCATAGAAATTTGGCGATCCAACAGAGAGGTTTCTGCATCTCAGCTTCATAGTTCAGGACAGTAGCTGTAGCTGAAAGACTTGAAAATCTGGTCCTTATTTGGTGAGACCATCTGCAATATCCCATTTGATTCCAGATATTTTTATACCTCAACCACAAAACACCAGTCTTCAAGCAGTTTATCAAATAGGATTGAAACTAATAAGTTTGGATAGAGGCGGTGGATTTGAAATGGGCAGGATGATTATGACTCAGAACATCTGGCAGTTAATTGGATCTATGGCTCCAGTGTATTTTGAAATCTGTTTATGTGATTTCTTATATAATGTCTGGATTTGAGGTGCAATTTCAGAAGCGTAGGGTAGATCTCATTAGTAAGACATCCATGATGAAACTTTAAGGAGCCAAGAATATCAGTGAGCATAGGAAATTAAAGCTCTGATAGATTCTTTTATGTTGATTTAAGCTTGCACTTTTTATTGATGGGACTGTTTATATTTTATTAATTTCAGGTTAGCATCAGATTTCTACATGATCAATCACTTATGAAAATAGAGGATAGACTGGTATGTAATATTCCTGAAAAAATTAATTCTCAAGGTTTGCTTTTTCATACAGTCTCTTCTAATTCAAGATTACAACATTTCAACAGAGGGAGTATGACAGATTTACACTCTGCAGTCATTGATCTAATATTTTTCAATAGCTCTAAATTTAGTGAGTGAGGTAAATAAAGTCATACTTTTAAATTGTGATAATAATAAATGAAAAGGCACCCAGCAACATTTTTAGTCCTTATCATAGTCTAGTGATCACTTTCTACATTAATTCTTTCAATTATAGTATTACTTTTCTGGTTAGTGAAAATATTATTATTAATGCAATCTAATACAAAATTTAAATTCTTGACTTAGAAAAGTATAGCTAATTTCCTCTTTGGCCTTTCATGGCCCTTCATGCATAGACCCTTCATTTCATTTTCATGGAAAACAGTCATGTAAATAGAAAAGCTTTCTCCAATCTAGAAAATGTTTGGATAGAAGTACTATTAGAAACAAAACAAATTTATCAAACAGCACAGCTGTTCACTGTATGTTCATAATGATTCTTTTTATTTGGGTGTTGTTTGCTATTTATAGCTAATTAACTCCCTTTTACACCTCCCAGCAATCTGCATTTAGAGAACAGAGAAAACGGAAATTGATTGGATTAGAAGCTGCTAAATACATAGAACAAATTCAGCTAATTCACTGTAGACCTGGTATTTACCAAAGCACTGAAAGATATTTTCAGGGTTTTTTTTTTCCCCTGTTACTGTGTATAAGCCACAAGTAAGAAAGCTGTGCCTAGTCTTGTGAGGGGATGAAGTCTACTTACCACTGTGCCTCTGGCCGATTCAAGTAAAGAAAATACATTGCTCTTTCTCCTCTTCTGTTGCTTTGAAGTGGGTAGTTTGAAAGTGAGTTTCAGAAATGGGGAATTGGGGCATTATCACTTAAGTGTAGTAAAATGGGTAATGATAGCTTATGAAATAGTTCTCCCATGTAGATGGCGATAATTGAGAAATTACTTGCTGAATATTTGTTCACAGAGCACAGGCTCACAGTTAAATTCCACAGTAATGTGCCGTACATGCCTTCCCACCACAAATTTTGGAATTTAGTTCATATGATTTTAGAATATCAGTTACTAGCTGTTTTGGTGGACACTACCAATTAGATGGAATGAAGAGTACTTCTTAGATTTACTAATACAGAAAATTTTTTTTTAAAAAAGGAAAAAAAATAATTTGGATGCTTGAGCATTTCTAAACCATTTTTTTCTCTTTTCTTTCCAGTAAACTTATTTTTGAACCAAAATTAATTATTTTGGTTTGGTGCTTCCCAAGTATTTTTGTCAGAACTTACTATTTTGGGGGGATAATATTAAAATTTTTCTTTGATGTGCTTATTTTGAACTGATGCATTTCCTGCTTCTTTTTATTCTTAGTTCTCAGTTACTGTATGGCCTTAGAAAAGTCACTTTAGGGTAAATGTTCAGCAGTGGTTGCACTTATGTTATACAGTCTTATGATGTCTTACAGTTTTCCCGTTTATAAAATGTGTGATTAAACTGTCTTCGTATGTGTCTTTTGGAACCTTATTGTTTTAAAGCATTTATTGATCTTTAAATGAATCTTTCTTACAATTATAGATAACAAATGTAAGGCATGGGAGGCCTTGTTGCTTATTTGGTTTATCTGCAGTAAGCCTCTTCCAAAAACTATTTTGGAAGTACACATATGCACTTGCTTCTGTTGTAAGTCCTCAGGTAAGACGGAGTAATGGATTTGAAATAACTGCCCTTAAAGTTTAATAGCACAAGTGGGTGTTAATTCTGATAGAGTTCGGGAGCTAGCAATATAGTGCTGCTAGAATGTTAGTAAATAGAAAACTGCTGTCAATTTTAGTAGTACAGTGCTAGTATCAAATAGAACGAGCAGCCCGTCTGCAGATGAGAGATTCAAACCATTTTGAACAGATCTTTTGTTCAGTTGGCAATGATTAAAGAGGCATTTTTACTGATTTAGCATCTGGTATTCAGAACGAATTCATAGTTCTGAAAATGTATAAAATAAGTGCCTTTTATAGGCTAGCTAGTCTACTGGATTCAATTGTAACTTCAGTTGAAAAACCTTATCAAGAATATAAGCATGAAGAAAAATGTGTTCTTGCTATTATTCTCTCTGAAAAAAGAGCCCAATGTGAATTTGTAAACATTGAACTACGTAGAAGTCATTGCCAAATTTTCAGCAGGCTTCAAATACCTCTTGCTACTTTTATTTCAGGACTGATTTTTCTTTCTTTTACTAGGCTTCAAGCTTTCTACTATCTGTCCAGGGAAGCACTGACAATGTCATCCTAACTTGTAGAATAACACGTTTTACTTAGAAACTTACCTTTCAGCACAGGCTTGGGTCCCACTTGTGTGACTCAAGAGTGTATCACAGTGTCAGGGATTTGAGGTTAAATTCAAATACTTGCCTTCAATAAGTCTTTAAATGGAAGGAGGGGTGGGATGGGGAAGGTTACTTGCCATTTAGCAATTCTGAAATGTGCAGAATCGTGAAAAAAAAATGAAATCAGGAAAACAAATACCAAGGAATGCCTTCTTTTTTGTTCTATTTTAATATGTACCTGAGCAGATTTATATTACTGGAAAATCAGACAGACACTGCACGTGTGTTTTCTGAAAAAGAACTGTTCTTTTTTGTCTTGATTTTCTAGATCTTATGCAATCTTTTCCTTAGCTTCCTGATCACTGTTATTTGTTCCTCACCCCTTTCTACCTTCCTGCCCACCATTGACTTCTAGCTGTGTTGACCAGTTTCAGCCACATTTGAGATGAAGGCATAGATCTGAGGGGTGGGGTCCCATCAAGGTCTGTATAACATTGGTTCAGACACGTGCAGACACCAAAGCTATTTGTTTTGCTTGTCATTAATTTAGAGGTAGAGCTCCCCCAAGAATCAAGAAACAGCAGCCAGCTAACCAGTCAGTGTACATCAAGCTGCAAACTAAAACAGCATATGCCACTCAGCGGGCTGAAAAGAAATTGTTGGCATTCATGGAATGGGATGAGGGTTTAGGGAAAAGAAGAGAGAGAGAATGAGGCTGCTGGAGATTGAGGAATTGTAAAGGGATGGGTTGTAGAGATGTGAGGGAGCTGAATAAATCAAGTGTGGTACAGAAACTCACAAAAGGCCAAGTTTTGTTGGTTTTCCTACTCAGAGTATTAGTTGCTTGTCCTTTCTTTGCTGCTGTTCACAAGAAAGTAGAAATAAATAATCACTGCATTTCAACTCAGCTAGGAGATAAAAAAAATTCATAAGCAGCTCGTTATATTTAATATGTCTCTTCAGAATAATAATTACTAGAGATTGTTTATTGCCTTGTGTTCTTATACAATCTGAAAAAAGAACCAAATGAAGTGTCTGAAAACTGCTACTTCAAGACAAGTTCAGAGGCGTCTTTTTCTGGGGGAGGCATGGAGATTAAAGGTTACTCAGACACGCTATGTTAGACCTTTCCTTGTGAATGAATTTGGTAGATACAGAAACATCAAAACAGATTAAGAAAACCTGCCAAGGTTTTCCTTCCAGACTCCGTGTCCCTTTTTTGGTAGCAGAATTCTGTGTAGGTTTTAAAAGATGTCTGTGCATTTCAGCATATGCATATTTTTAAGGCTTTGCATCAGATGGAGAAAAGTAAACGGTGACAAGATTTGCTGAGTATATAGTGTACGTAATCTGACATTTTCAGGACACGGATTTTAACTTAACTAATTTACACCATCAAGCTATACTTCTTAAAGTATGTGACAGCAAACCATCTTCAAATTGTGTACTTGGATTTCTTCATTTTATAGATCTAAGATACATCAATTTTGTTCTGCAGAACTTAATCTTCTTTTCTCCTTCCATATTACGACTATGAAACACTATTGTAGTTGCTGTTAACTCCACCTTTAGTCTCTTTCATGTTTATACGAGAGCTCACCTTCTGCTGACAAGCCCTGGCTCTTCCCTTTCATAGAAAGTCCACAAATTATCCATGGATGGAATAAACCATAACCTATAGCACTGTGTATGTCTGATTTGGCCCCTGTTATCTATTCAAAAGCTGTAAGAAGTCTGACTCACTCCATCCCACTTCCAGGATGAGGAGGAGACGTCAATAAAAGCATGGTGTGTAATTGCCAGTGATAAGAGACTTTTACACCAGACTTATTCACGGTGAATAACTGCTGTTCCAGAAGGAGGGGCCGATATCTGTTGACTTAGTGTCTCTTCTCATAGCATGCGAGGAAAGCCTTGTGTTAGAAAGCTTTCTGTGAGATTACAGAACTGTCTTTAGCATTTCTCGGTTTTGCAGCTAAACTCTGATCTTTCTCACTGTTATACTCTTTGGCTATAGCTATACCCCAAGCTTAATGTTAATTGAAGAACAAAATACCATCCGAGCATAAAACACTAAATTGTTTGGCAGACCAGAGCGAGCTGGGTCCAGAATAATTCAGAATGGGAACATCTGCTTCCTGGTGAACAGTAGATTAGTAAATTGGTGAGTGGATACAAGGACTATGGAGTCAAAATTTGCACATAAGTAAATTTCAGCTACTGAAAAAACAGCAAGCAGCAAAGATGTGAAATAGCAGTAGTTATTCTTGGAGTTTCTGAAACATTCCATTATATGCTTTATAATTAAAAAAGCAAACCAAAACAAAACTCCTTTATGGATACATCTGTTCCCTGTAACTAAACAGCATCCCTCCCAAGGATACTATTTGGATTTTTCTTTAATGTGAAATTTCCTTCCAGTTTTATAATCCATTTTATTTATACTCTTATTGCTTTGTTTGTGGATATTTGAATTGTCTTACTGACTAAGCAGGATCAAAATCCAACTTTGCTACTATACTGAGATTGTTCCAAATTTACACCACCAGTTTCTTATGAACTCCTAGATGAGAGTTTTCTAGTGCCCTGGTATACGCAACAGCCCATTTCCATACATCTTCTGATCCCTGTGCAGTGACTACCTCCGTCTTGCTATTTAAAGTGCCAAAAGCTTTTCTCAAATTGGGTTTGTATGAAGACAGTTTCTCCTATACAGCTCCCTTATATTCCAAAAACTTCTACAGTGCTGCCCTGTCATACCTGTACTTTCCTTTTGGTCACATAACAACCTGCCCCTCTGCTTCTATATTTGTACATGCTCATGGTAACAGGAGTGTCTCCTACCTAACAGCTTAAGCTTTGCCTCTAGCACATCCCTTCTGTGGATTTGATATTGTTGGTACCCATGGTCTATGCATCCAACCATCTTCTTGGGTGTCAAAACTGCAGCTGTTTGAAGGCCTCGTAGTCAAGCCACCCTCTGTTTATTTATGGTACTGTGAAATACAGTTTTACCTAATGTGGATAGTTTTGTAATTTGTATGGACTAGAGGAAAAATGTTTCCATGCTGTGTGGGGTAGATGTGGTAGCACCAAGGAAGGCTTTATACCTCAGTAATTTACGCACCATTTGCCAAACTTTCCCTGTGATATGCTAAAGAAGAATGATCTGCACTTTAGGGCATTAATTAAAAAAGATAAGTCCTATGCTTTCATAATGTTATATAATGTTAAGATTAAAATCTTTATGCTTTTCAGAGAAAATAAAATTCTATCCCTATTTTATTTTATCTGAAAATAAATGTTTTAATGGAAATGTTAAGGAAAACAAATCAGCAAACAAAACTACCCCAAATTCTCCAACACTGCAAAATCACAAAATGCTCAGCTGGTTCAATGTCTCTTTGACATTATTCCTACAAATCTCCCCTTCTTTAGCACAGGATGAAGGCATGCTGAAGGTTAAAGCAATATGATTGATGTATGCTGCTTTTTTACAGAGGGGTGTACAGAAAACCACATCTGTAGGAAGCCATCGTCATGTACTGCTGATAAAAGCTATTCAGTAGTTCAGAACAAATGAAGTAGACTCCGGTAGCTCTGATACTAAACGACAGGAAACATAATGATGCATTTTCTTTCCCTTGCTTATTTAATTTTGTGGAAAATAAATTGCACTCTGTAAGTGTGAGGTGACAGATGATCTGAGTTTCCCAAATAAATTCTGGACAACTAGGGCACAGTGAGGATTTAAATGGTGTTATGCATCATGAACTTGATTTGCCTATTTAGAAATGTACTGTTCTTTTGTGTGAGAGTGTTATGTGCATGTTCATGAGAACATTACTGTTCAGGTACAGAACACTCTTGTTCTATCAGCAATAAACGGGACTATAGATTTTTCAAAGAAATTCCCTTTATTTCATGATGCCTGTTCTTGGGCAGCATGAAATTGCATTTGTTGGGTGGAAGGCAGTATCTCATTGGTACAGCATCTCTTCCTGATTATATCTTGTTAGAAACTATCACCACCTTGATCAATTGTTTCTGCTGCTCTGTGCACATGTCCAGTGCCACCAGAAGAAAAATGTGAGGAAACTATTTGCAGTGCAAACACCTTTTAGGTAATTAAGCTAGAGTTGTATACTGCTGATTTTGTTCTGAGGGAGAATACAAATGAAACAAATTTGAGAAGATCACAGTTGTTGAATAGCAACTGGGTACTGCTTAAATTCCAGAAAAAATGGTGACTGATTACTGGAGGTAACTGTAATTCTGGATTAAACATGCCCAGAAAAAAAATTGCAATCTATAATTAAAGGTGGCAAAGGCAAGCACTTAAATGTTGTTATATAGCAAAAATTAATGTTGCCAGTACAATCTTGTTTGGGCTTCCTGGTGTGAGTGGGTTCTGACACAGTGCAACTACACAAACGTGCTATTTTAAATATAAACTCCGTGCTTTGTCTTGTACACCAAGGTAATTCAGTTTACCCAATGAACAGAGGTTCAATATTTCATTTAATCCTTATTGTTAATTGTTGTTCCTCTGACTGGCTTACCGGATGCCACCAGGACTTTGATGTGAGGAAGGGACTGTTAATCACTTCATTGTCTGTTCTGATCCATACAATGTATAGGTGTTTTTCAAACATTGATTTACGCGCTGGGAGATGGAAGGGTACTATTTCCATTTCACAGATAAGAAAGTAAGAAACAAAGACATTGACATCAAAAGCTTTTGCTAACTTCAGAAACCTTAATTTTATATAAACTTAATTTTAAATCAATGCTCTGAGTTTTCACAGAAACCAAAAATACAAAGTCAAGAGCCTGGGGAAAAAAACCGTCACCACAGAACTACTGATTTCCTATGAAAAGGTTTGCTTAAAAAAGCCTCACAGAATCCAGTTTCCCAGAGCCATTTTCAAGTGCTATAACCAGGTGACTGTTTTTTCCCCCTACAATACCCTACCTCATTTACTGTATGTCTTCCAACTTGTTCTATAAATGAAATGGAAATCTTAGAGACAAAATTAACAAGTAATTCAAGCCTAGAGCAGGTCTAACTTATGCATACATGACCAAAGGTGACAGTACTCATATGGAGAGAGGGGGGAGGGAAGCGTTTGGTGGTGTAATATTATACTTTCCAGTTTCAAACAAACTTAATGTTTTTAGTACCATCTGGGGGGGGGGGGGGGGGGGGTTATTTCTGACTGGCATTATGTGAATTATGAGCAAGTATGAAACGGCATAAACCACATCAGTCACTTAAACAGAGCAAATGACCAACACTAGCAGGTTGTGATTCCCAGTTTACATCAATCCTAAAAGAATATGCTTTTCCAGTGGAGAATCACACGCATTTCTGAGAATGGACAAACACTGCAGTTGAGAAATGCATTCTCTCAATCTGCAGCACCTAGCTTCTTTCTTTCAAGTGTTCTTTTCATCTTAGAGATCCTACCAGCTCGGTAGGAATCTTGTTCCCATCTACTTAGTCTGTTTTCCATTCACTTAGCATTTAAATTCCCCAGCTTCCTCATTCATCACTCCTTACAAACAGTGGGGCGATGTTGAGAACATAAGTGAGATGTTGAGAACATAAGTGAGAGTTTACTGTCATTAGTTGCACAATCAGTCTGGACAAGCTGTTAGCACACAGGTTGCCATGCAGTTCTGGGGTCTGCGATGCTCAGCACATCTTCAGTGAAATTCCATGTGTGGTCCAAGTTCCTTGCTAATTGTTGTCCTTGTCTTGTGGGGTTGGTTTTTTGTTTGTTTGTTTGTGGGTTTTTGGTTTTGTGTGGGGTTTTTTGTTTGTTTGTTTTGGTTTTTTAAGTCATGAAAAATCTTGAAATAGATTTATTTTGTAACATGTTAGCTGCTTTGACTAGAAATTTCCCCTGGAAATCAAAATGGAAAACTGACACCGAATATTTCAGTGTAAGTAGGAAAAAAAAAATAACTAATTGAAAAGATCTTACAATGAGGAGTGTTGGGTAATATAGGCAAGCTTTAATTTCATTATTCCTGTAGTGTGTACACTGTAAAAATCTATTGAGCAAAGGAAGAAGTGATTTATGTCTTTCTTGTAATTGTAGCATTTTAACTCAATGCCAGATCTTTATTCTGCTTTCTATATAAACTGTGTAAAAGCAGATGTAGAATGAGCATCAGGCAGATTCCTGTGGTCATTTTGAGGAAGATTGTTAAAAAAAAAAAAAAAAAAAAAGGTAGATTTGTATTGTTTGGCCAATCCTTCATCAGAACAGGGTTCCCAATGGGACTATTTTTACCAATGTATTTTGAAAGTTGTTTTACAATTAGAGAGCTGTCAAGGTGTTTTTGTACAACAATGCCCCTAACAATGGGCTT
>NW_010097694.1:34147-50647 GCF_000699245.1 Pterocles gutturalis | reverse complement strand
TCTCATAAATCCATCAAAAAGGAGAGAAGTAAACATTCTGATCTCATGAATACTGCTCCGTGTGTGTGTATAGAAACATTCTGTAACATTCCTGTGTCTCACATCATATGGATTTTAATGTGAAAAAAAGTGATTTTACTTTAAGAGTCTGGAAGGAGAGGTTCAGCTGAGACCTCGAACAGATCTGCTTTTGGCCCAGTTGCCATTCAAAAGGGGACAAAATATTTGAGTGGAAAAAAACCTATTGTCAAAATTTGCAGGTAGTCTTAGAAGAGTAAGGTGGTAATGGGAAAGATAAACTGTATAAAATTATATTCTAAGGCTGTTTCATTTAAGTAATAATTATTTCTAGTAAAGCTTTCAGTTCAGAGGACATACATGAAGGGAAAAAGCACAGATCCCACTAACAATGGGTACTTATTTGCATTTTTTTAGGAATTTTTAGTTTTGGTAAAGGATTTTACTTAGGTTACTAGGCTTAAAAAGGGAGTGTAATCCATTAGTATCAAGTATGTAAAGGGGGATGAAAATCTCTGCTTCTGTAACTCCACTGAGTTCACTAAGGTAATTAAAGAGTGTCAGTCTTCTGCATTTCCTGAGTGGTTTGATGAAACCATAAGGAAGTTGGATTTCTTGTATGCTTTTGTCTTCTATAACACCTTTCTTCTGAGTACCTGACTCTGCTTTTAAATAATCAATTAAAATTTGTTGCACCTTTGAGGAAATTTTCAAATCAATATTAACTCCTGAATAGATATTGATGCTGTAGTAAGGTTAGAAATAAGAAAAACTGGGAAAAGAAGACTAAGCAGACAAAAAGAAGACTTTTAGCTGAACTTTTTTTGGTTTGAGCCTGCATACGTTTGTTACTGAATTGGAATTCTACATCCATTTTTATAATTCTGCTTTTTAAACTACTAGATTAAGGTTTTGAACTAATTTAACTTGGTGGCAAGCTAAAAGAAACTGTCTTGAGGGATGTATTGAGAAGGAATTTGCAACTCCAGTTAATGTTCTTATCTTCCATCCTTTATTTATAACACAGTAAACTTTGATAATATTTCCTGAAAAATTGAAGTGTCTTCCTCCTCTTCCCCAAATCTTACATAAATAGAGTAAGTTGAACACCAGAGCTGTTCACAAACTGAGTTGAGCAGACAGACCCAAAAGAATGAAATTTAGGGTTGCATTTATGGATTGCATCAACAGTATATCAACATAAGAGTGTCAGGCAGAGTAAATCATCGCTCAAATGAAGCTTATGTGGTTTTGGAACTGGCAGTTTAAGTGTCCTTGTGGTATCCAGTATTGGCCAGAGTACCAGACCCCTGTGTTATGTGTGGTGTTATGTTGCTGAAATTGTAGACTAGCAAATAAAATTAAAATGAAGAACTAAATAAAATACTGAAGAAGGGAAGAAAAAGGAAAATTATGTTGTTTGCCAAATCTGATTTTGGATGATCCATTACTTACTGGCTCACATGTGCACTCTCTCTCTCCCCCTGTCTCCCTTTTCTTCCTCAAGTTCCTTGCTTTCCCCCCATAATTATATTTTTTCAATATATATGATAAAAAAAACTTTAAAAAATTGTTACATATATCATAGTATTTCATTTTGCCTCACCAAATACTTGTATTTGAGGGCCCTGGAATACCAGTGATTCTGGCTCTTTTAAGAAAGCAAATTGTAAGATTAATCTTTCAGCAAGAAAAAGTTAATAGTTTAAATCTTCTTCCCTTTATTTTTGGTCAGATCCTTGGAGGATGGTGGGGTTTTTTGTACTTTGTTGTCTTGATTTATCTGTACTGAAAGTATTTTCTTTGTTTGTGCTTGAGGGGAGGAAGCAGCTTTCCAAAGTCTGAGATTTTTCAACAGTTCATGTCTGTAGAGACAGTGGTACTGACTGAGAATCAATGTGCCACGTTTCATGTGAGTTGGGAAATGCTTCTGTGAAAATGACCTTCCTGTAAAAATTAATATGATTTATTAATAATAGGTTAGAATTAGAATTTTCATAAATTATGATAGATCTTTAGGCCAAAATGTTTTGACTGTGTTTGGCTTAGTCTGAAGAGACTACTTTTTGCTCTCTTCTTTTCCCTCTGGGCATGTTGCTGCTAAAGGAGGCACCAAGGAACAGCTGTGCCCTGCAGTTGGACTTGTGATCATACCTGTGAAGGAAAGGCTGGGGCAAAACCTCGGAAACTTCAGAAAAAATGAATAAATAAAATGAAATTAATAGAAAAGTGGAGGCAGAGAAACAAAACCAGATAGACACAAAAAGTTACATTTCAAAAGAGAATGAACTCTCTACAGCTTCTCTAGCTGCTCACTCTATAATTCTCTTATTATGAGGTGCCTTCATAAAACTGTACATAAAGTAAATTACTAATAATTATTCGGGCTAAACCAGTAGGATTTAGCCATTAAATGATTACATTAATTATTTCAAAGTAGATTCTATTTTAAAATTTTCTCAAGAAGAAAATCTGGGAGTTATGCAAACCTTCCATTAACCCAATATTACTGAAATAGAATATGAACAACTTCAGCATCTGAAAACGCCACTTCAGTGAAAAAATCAGGGTGCAATGTTGAATTCATATCATTTGTGACTTAAATTCAAGTGGTGGCTTTATTTTTTTCCTAAAGTAGAAAATTGGAATTCTCGAAGAACACTGAATTTCCAGTGACCCAAATGTCTGTAAAAGGTGTGGAAAAGTGTTGTGATGCTTAAAGTAGATTGTCATTACCTCCTCCTAGTTATGTGATAGGGAACTGCAGCCAGCATCACCATCCTCATGTGCTGAGAGGGGCAGAGATAAAGTCTTAACCGAGAAGCTACTCCTTCATTTCATCCCAGTCTTTGACACTGATTTTGTCCTCACCATTGCAGAGAAATGCTGGGAGAGAGTGCAATTGTCTTCATACTTGTCCATTTGCTGTGATGCAGTCTGTGAAAACTAGAGAGAAACTTAAATTGGCATATCTAGATCAAAATATTAAACATTACACACAATAAATAAATCTGTCTAAGCAGTATACTAATGGAATGTGAAGGCTCATGTTATGGCTAATAGTAAATTTCATTAGTGGCGTGGAAGATGGTGGCTGGAATTTTTTTGTTGTTTGTTTTGTTTGGTTAGTTTTGTTGTTGGTTGGGTGTTTTTTTTTTTAATGGAGTTGTGAGAGTTGTGTGTTTATGCCTCTCTTAAATCTTTAGCCTTCATCCTGAAAGTGCAATAGTCAGGCTTAATAAAAATTTGCAATAAATTATCTGAATAGTTTTTTTTTAAACTTATCAAATCACAAAGTTTTGATAAGTTTGCCTTCAACTGTGCATGCACAAAGAACCAGAAGCAAATTAACTGCATGATTTCAGACTGGCTATGTTCCAAATTTTCTAGATGTTCCCCCTAGGTTTTTTAAAATGACTTTTTTTGCCTTGTCAACAGGCTGAGTCAATAAAACCTTCTATTTAAAACAAGGAAACAAACATACAAATAAGATTGCTATAGTTTTTCAACCTATTGCTGAAAACTCTGAAATCTGTATCAAAACGTCCCATTAGCGTCTTACCAACAAAAGTGTCTTTGGAATAAAGTCATCAGCTACTGCCTACTGACAGTCTTTAAGAGTCTGAATACTTCTAAGCTGACATCTTCACTGTACCTTATACAGAACTGGCCACAGGTGTGTTGTAAAGAACAAAACCCAAACCATTGCCTGCTTGGGGAATTCCATAAATTCCTCACTCAGTTGTAGGCAATAAATATAGGTACAACTTGGCTTCTTTTCTGGATTATATATATCTTCTCTCTAGGCATAGCTTATGTAATCTTTAGATCACAAGTGGAATAAGGAGACTTGCTCTTTTCAAGCCTGCAAAACCAGTATGTCACTTTAAATGCCAGACTTTACCATAATTTTTCTGTTTTATTTCTGTTTTCTGTGTTATATTCTGCCAATCCATACTGAGAATAAACACCTTCAGGGTTTTTGTTCAAAACTGTCTGAAGAAACTCTGCTTGAATATTTATTCCACTAGCAAATTACTTCAAAAATTAGAGAATTGCTGCTGAAGTATTCCCACAATTGTATACAAGGGATGTGACATAGCAGAGCTGAGAAGTCAACATAACATTTGTTTTTTGTCCTCACTGTGAATATGTCTTTGTCATTTGTTGGTAGCCCAAAAGGCATCCTGTAGTTTTACAGAATCTTTTCTAAATCTGGAATCACTGAATTTTTGGAATGCCCATTAAAGGGAAAACAATCAGTCTTCCATGCTTTTTCCCTCTAAATGCTTTCCCTGGACAAGATATCTCAAATTTATAACTCTTTTATGTATTAATTATTTGTTCTTTGTCAACATACTTAGGAATGGCAAGAAAAGAATCCTTGACAAGCATATTTCTAAGGCATGACAGTGTAGCTCTTAATTAAAAAAAATAATTCAGACACAGCAAGAAGCCATAGACAGCCAGTGAAACAATCTTTCATTGAGAGAATGAGAGAATAAAAATACAGTCAGCGATATCACTTGAGCTTTTCTCCCATTTATTACTACACAATTTGATCGTTAATTTTAGATAAATAGCCTGTTAAATGCTTTTAAGGATGTACAAAGACTACTGTCTCTTTCTTCTTTGTCCACCTTTGCTGGAATTATTAATTATATGTTATCTTTTTAAAATGTAACATTTCCTACTAATTAAACTCTTCCAAAGATAAGGAGGTATTCTTGTTTTTATAGATCAAAATAATTGATTTGAGGGTTGGGCTGAAAGGGGTTCTGTAAAATAACAGATTGTCTTCAGAACAGAGGGGGATCTGTGCTGCTGTGCCTCTGCACGCAGACAAAAAAAAAGTCAGCTCTGCAAATCAGAGTTCAAACCAATGACACTGTTAAGCAGAGCTGACAAAAATTTTCAAACTATATTTTTTTACTAAATCAGTTACTTTTTTGGCATTTTATTAAAAATATTTTTTTATTACCTCCTCACCTCCCCCCTGATCAGAAAGGTAGTTTAACTGAGTGCACAAAACCTTCTTAAATCATTTCCATGGGGCAAAGGTTCTCAGGTGCCAGCTGAATACTTTGTTTAGCAATTATATCAGTATATAGGGTGAAATAAGAGTCCATCAGACTCCATTCCCAGTTATTCTTTTTTATATGATTTCTCTAGCTGTATCTTGTACAATACTTGCAGCTTTTATGTAAAAAACCCCTATGTTAATATTCCAATATAATTTCATTCTAGCAGGCATATCAGCATGCAATGTAAAGCTACCGTGTTCCTGTACTTTAATGAATGATTATCCATAGTAGGTGTAATAGACCACATTGCCTATGGTTGCAAAGTCAAATGCTTAGTAAGTCACTGTGAAGATGGTTCAAATCAATGGATTTTGATTTGAAATTGCTATTCAGTGTCTATATATTTTGTTAACTCAACTTGTTTGATAGGCGATGACTTGTGAAGTCGTGGTAATGCAGTCATTTCTGAGTGTGTGACTCCCATAGAAGTTGCTCAGCTGAATGTTTAAGAAAACTGAGCCTTAAAATTGTGTAAATACTGCTGGAGAGAACTGGTTGCAGAACTTCTTTTGTCATATTTGCTTAGATCTAATAATAGACTTGAGAGCAATAACGTAGTCGCACAACTTACTGATTGAACTTCGGGGGAGAGTGGCCGGAAAGCTGCCCAGCAGAGAGGGACCTGGGGGTGCTGGTCGACAGCCGGCTGAACATGAGCCAGCAGTGTGCCCAGGTGGCCAAGAAGGCCAATGGCATCCTGGCCTGTATCAGCAATAGTGTGGCCAGCAGGACTAGGGAAGTGATTGTGCCCCTGTACTCGGCACTGGTGAGGCCGCACCTTGAATACTGTGTTCAGTTTTGGGCCCCTCACCACAAGAAGGACATTGAGGGGCTGGAGCAGGTCCGGAGAAGGGCAACGAAGCTGGTGAAGGGTCTGGAGCACAGGTCTTATGAGGAGCAGCTGAGGGAGCTGGGGTTGTTCAGTCTAGAGAAGAGGAGGCTGAGAGGAGACCTTATCACTCTCTACAACTACCTGAAAGGAGGGTGTAGTGAGGTCAGTGCTGGCCTCTACTCTATAGTAACGAGTGATAGGACAAGAGGAAATGGCCTCAAGTTGCACCAGGGGAGGTTTAGGCTGGATATTAGGAAAAATTTCTTCACTGAAAGAGTGATCAGGCATTGGAACAGGCTGCCCAGGGCAGGGGGGGAGGCACCATCCCTGGGGGTGGTCAAAAACGTGTAGATGTGGTGCTTTAGGGACATGGTTTAGTGGGGTAGGTGGTGTTGGGTTGACAGTTGGACTTGATGATCCTTGAGGTCTTTTCCAACCTTTATGATTCTATGATGTCGGGTTCTTCCTTAAAACACTCCATTAAATCATTTTGTCATTGTCTCGCATTTAGTACATGCCTCGGGAATACCTGTCTTGAGTGTTTGCTCAGATGTAAACCAGTATGAGTGCATGTGCAAAACTCCTCAACTGGTTTGGAATATTAGGCTCTGCACAATCCAAGTGAATGGTTGATATTCCGCTGATCATTGTTTTCTACCCAGTGCCCAACGGTGAATTTAAAAATCTTCAGTTGTGACATATCTATCTATATAAATACAAAGAAATATGCCCAACGGTGAATTTAAAAATCTTCAGTTATGACATATCTATCTATATAAATTCAAAGAAATATAAAGTATTTATTTTCCTTTTTTTTTTTTTTTGCTTTCTTTGGTCTGATTTCTTTAGAAATTATGGTAAACGAATCAATTTCTCATGTTTGTAACAGAAACTAATGCATGGCTTACTTTAACAGAAATGTGTTTCCTCCTCTCTATTTTCTTTCTAATCTGAAATGAAAAAAATAGTTTTTCCCTTTTGTGCATGAAAAGGGTAAAAACTCCCATGATGATTACGACAAGTCAAGTTTGAGTTATTCATTAAGGCTGGTGTGCATTTCCACTAAATCTTCTCTTCCTAAAACAGCATAAACAATCACAACCTTGACAATTCTTTCAGTGCTGAATCTAAGGATGTAAGTAAATAACTTTAGGTGGTTTGATGGTGGCTTTTTCTGAAATATGCCAAGCATCCCAGGTAGGTTATTTTGCCTCTGGGGTTAAGCCATAGTAAAGCTTTAGATAAGAGCTAGTGGGAAAGGCTACCCTAAACCCAGGTTATGTATATGTGTGTCAAATTTGTAACTGATAGAAATGTATTTCCCAAATCTCTACAGGAACTCTACAGTACAGTATTGTATTATTGATAGATTCTACTTACCCTTAAACATAGATGAACTTTTGCCAAATCTTCCAACAACACATACTGGGAACGTTAGGAAAGTTTAATGGAGACTACTGTACAAACAAACATAACAACAACTGCATAAACTGGATTTTTTTTTTAAAGTTGTAGGAAGAATGGAGTTAAACCTCTTCACTGATTTTCCCTCTGTAAAAGATAACATGCTTTCAGCCCACTTCTGGTTGCATTTGTGAATAGCATTAGAATGTGTTACATGTCAGTGTACAAACTTGTAAGTACTGGAAGAAATTAATACTGTGTACCAAGAACATTTCCATAATTACACTGAAACCACCCAGTAATTAGAGACACTCTATTAATAATGTTACCAAAATACACATAAAGACTGCTAAAGAAATTTCAGGCTAGTTTAAAATTTCAGAATCCCGAAAGATATGGGGAAGCAACTAAATCTACATTTGATATGTCCAAAACAATCTCCTGCATAGTTGATATTTAAATTCATTAAAGAAAACTCTTTCTAATTAAGGTTAGCTCACATAAAAAATTAATCTAAATGAACTCATCTGGTAATGAAGACCTTTTCCCTCTTTGCTCACAAGACACAAACTCTGACTTCAATGGATGTTTTTGAAAGAAAGGCAGATTTCTTCCCTATGCATTTTTTTTACTGTAGTCGATGTCATGAAGCCTTTTATAGCAAAAGAGCATAACAGATCTTTGCACCAAAAATTGCATTGTATTAATGCTTTTCTTTATGGAACCAAATTCTTAGAGATCATGTGGAAAACACGGATTGATTTTTATTTGATGCTTTTAGCAGTTATGTTGGTATGATGTCCATTAGGGTTTGGTGGGGGTTTTTTTTGTTGGTTTTTTTTTGGGTATTTTTACTGCTGTTTATAACTTTGATCTAAATGGGAAGAAGTTTCTGGTTCAATCAGTTCTTCTCCATGGGACTTTGATAGTCATTGGATGTGCAAAACAGCTCTTCACGGTATTCCTTCCAGCAATAGAAGTGAATATTTTCCACTCTCTTGATTTAATAAGTCTGAGTTTTGGATTGGATGTGTGTTCTTAGAAGTCTCTCCATGTCAAAAGAGTTTTTCTTTTTACCTGAAATTTGCACAGCTTTTCACTATAGGCACTCTTATGGGAGACAATCATCTCTGTCCCTTCCTGACACTCTCTGCTGGGTGCTTTGATATTCAGCACATAGCACTGCGCGTGCATGCTTGTTAGGATGAAAACTATTTGTCTCCTCTAACCTAAGTAAATGACCTTGCTTGGCATGATTTCTGTTTTGCAGTATGTAAGTTTAGAAAACTTCATTCCCGGGGGAATAGTTTTGTGCTAATAAAACTTTTTCTATCTTTCTGTCTACATCCTATTTATTTTCTTTTTTTTAACTCCTTTTTCTTTTTGGTGATTTCAACAGGTCATGCTGAGGTTTGTTGGTGCCAGACTTCAATCACTATAATTTCCTTACCTAATAAAAAATAGTTTTTCTTCCATTTTCAGATCAATACCTTACAGTCAGAAAAATAATTAGACAAGATCAGAAACATGACATTTAAACAATCCTACCATAACAGACTAGTGTTCATGTTTAGAGATAAAACTGCCATTTACCTCAGTTCTGAGTTCTAGTGCCTTTATTTTAAATATGATTCTTTCACTAAGTTTACAAAACGTTTACAAAAAAAGTTTCTCTTTCAACTGATTTTTTTTTTTGTTCTGTCTTTATATAAACTTCTTTGTTTTCCCCCGTTGCTTTTTGTTCAAAGTGTAGAAAACACTTGCAAAGTCACCCCAGGGCAAGCTCTAAGCCAGAGGACATACACCTTTTCCTCTTTATCCTGCTTCTGGCTAAGGTAGTTCGACGGATCCATCATCTGACTAGTGGTCAAAGTATAAATCATGTATGAAAATGTCAGCTGAAATGTTAGTGCACCTTTATGTCAGTAATTGCATTTTTTTAATCTTATGTCTGTATCAACTTGAGAAATTCTCCAGTGTAACACAGTTGCAAGTACCAAATACCGACTTTGGGGTTGGGGTAGTGTGTATGTCTTTTATTTTAATGGTACAAAAGTTGAAGAAGATATTCATGCTAGCTTTTTGAACTGTTTTGCATGGTCAGGTGGGAACATCAGATATGAGAAGTCCTTCCAGTTCTGCTAGTATCTTCTAGACAAGAAAACCTGAAGAAGATCTTCCCAAGTACAAAGGTCAACTGACCAGCGGAATTCTGGCAGCCAGTGGAATTTGGTCACTACCTTCAGGCAGGTAACACTGTATACCTTTACTCAGAATTATTTAAATTCCTGTAACTTATGAGTGTATATCAAGAGATACTCCAGTCCTCATTAAAATGTATTAGTTGATCTTCCTCCTTTGTGTGTGAGAGGAGGGAAAAAACCAGGAAAGCAATTAAACTTAGGCTACTTCAGAGCTTCCTTTAGAGATTGTGGCTCCCAGTCAAGTTTGGCTATATAACAGGAGCAGTTGGTAAGTCAACAAGAGATACTGCTCTGAAATCCCTCCAGCTTCAAAAGCTCTGTTCTTATGTTGAATTTTTTGGTACTGACAAAACCTAATTGTTTAGGTTTGTACCTAGAGGTACAAAAGGTACAAAAACATTGCACAGAATGGATTTATTTTTTTGCAAGCTATACGGTTTTGTGGGATTTCACATCATAATTTCATATATTTACAGAGAGGAAGCTTGGTATTCATTTGGACAAGGATTACACTATAGTCCTCTTCTAATTCTTTCTGTCATTAATTGTCTTTGGTTTTGAGGATTTGGATTGTTTTTATTGTGAGGGCTGTGGCTTGGAATTGTTTCATTTCTCAAACAGCAAGAAAGGGTTGATGTACTGGAAATGGAATTATTCTGACTCTTTTTTTACTTCAATTAGATTGCTTGCTGCACCAAACTGTACTATTAATCTCCTCGCTAGAAAGCTGCATTTAAAACCGAACCATCGAGCAAGATACAGTAATGACTAGTATAACAAGGAAGTTCAAAGAAGTTTAGTCTAACCTCCTTGCTTCCTCCTGCCCCTAAGACAAACACAAGTCAAAAGAAACGCCAATTAGAAAATGAAGACCTAGACACCATCAACTTAACGGTAGTAGCATGAACACAAATAATGCATAAGAAAGTGTTTCACAATCATGAAAACTAGACCCTTTTAAAACATCATAGCTATAAAGCCAAATTGGGCCTTCCCCTTTGTTTTTTGTTTTACAACATATTTCCAGCTAAAATGGTTCCTTCTGTTTCCTGATACCTCAGACTGCCTTTCTTCTAATAAGTGGTTTAAAGACGAGCTTGGTTTGCTTTATATGGTTACGGTGGCAGCTTCAATTTACCTTAAGGGTTATGTCAAGGTTATATATATAAATATATATAAAAAGTTTCAACACAAACTATTGATCAGCTGCATACATTAGGCCAACCTTAGAAAGCTTGATTTTCATCTTCCCCTTGTCATATCTTCAGAACTTGCAGTGTGGGTAAGAAAGTCCACTAATGCTTTGAGTTGACACTCTGAGCTTAGTTCACGTGCGTCTTCAGAAGGGGCAGCTGTTATATTTGGTAGGGTGCTATTCAGCCTTCTATGCAACAAGTCTTTCATATAGTGCACTGATAAAGATTATGTGTCATGGAACATCTATACTGTTGACCATAGTACCAATATTTTACATGCATGTTAATAAATAGATTTTTGAATGATCAAAAAAATTTGTTCATGTTGAATTTAATTTTTATTTTAAAAACTTGCAGATTTTAATAAGATCAGTTCAAACCAGTTGTTCAAAATTAGTATTTACAAATACAGCTTCTTATAGAAGGACATGAAAATACTCCTGCTGGGAATATCTAGACAGTTTTTTTGTTTGGAAGGTGACAATAACCTGAATTCCCATACTTCTGCAGACAAGTTTTCATTGGATAGACTGTTCCTTTTTCTCTGTGATGTAATATCTGCCAATTTGAACTGCGTGGCTAAAATGTTTTTAATATTTCCATTTTTAGTTACGGTTTTCCTTTCTTGCATATTGCTTTTATTCATATTAAAATTAACATTAAATTCATTGCCACTTCAGAATCCCCGAAATTGAATTTACTGTTCCAATATTAATACAAATATTAACTTTATTTCTGGAAGTTCTGCATCTTAAATCCAAGTTATTCTTGCATATTATTCTTCTGGCCCTCATGCCCTCCTGTTCATTTGTTATGAATCTAAAAGTTTTCATGCTTTTTCTTTCCCTGTGTACTCTTCAGATAAATGCAACCTTCTTTTTCTAACAAAATTCTCAGACCAAAGAATTTATTTTTATTATTCTTACCACTTGCCTTGGGGAAGGCATATACTCTGTGAATGAACACTGTTTCATTTTCCCATTGCAAGAACAAATTCATTGACCTGCACTCTGCTGGACTATTTTAATTTTTCTTATCATTCTGCCATAGAAAGATAAACTAAGGAGTTTATCAAGTTAAAATTGTGGACTGTTACATTTTCACATCTTCAGCTCCTTTGCTTTATCCCCTCATACAAAATGAACCAATTTTCTAGTCCACAGGTAGAAACAGAAAACTGGCCCTTTCTCACTGACAAAGATTTTTAGAATAAATAACAGTTTTCTTTCTATTCTGTGCATCTGTCTGGTTCTCTGTAACGCTAAGTCAGAAACTGTGTTATTCCTACATTACATTCAGTGTATGTTTAGTTATGTTATTTTAATTAAATCCATAATTACAGCATTAACATTTTATAATTTTGGGGGGTGTTTCAAGCGGAGTAATTTTGTTGAACCTCAAGCTTTTAGTTTGTTTTTTTTTTTTTTTTTTTCTCTTCACTCCAGGTCACTTCCTTCATAAGAGTTAAAATATTTGCTATTTCTACATAAGATAAATTTTCATATTAAAAAAGACTGAGAGGCTGAATTCCTTCTTAAAACAATATTATTTATATCTTCACAGTTATACTATCAATCAAATAGATTAAAACTGATTAAAATAATCTTGAGGGGGAAAAGGAAATAAGAATCAAACCTATGATTTTTGAAACCTTAGCTTCCTATTCTGAATTATATCAGCGAATAAATATAGTTACTTTCCACATACTTTGATAAAAAGGCAGCTCAATACATTTAAAAAATATTTCAATCTATTATTCAGATAAGCAAAAAGCAAATGAGGTTGGAATTACAAACCAACAATTTATTCAGACTCAGAAATTGAATAGCTTAGCAATTCCCCTTTAAAAAAATTAAATCACATTCTGAATCTGCTTTTAAATCTGTTTTTTATTGGTTAATTGCTATTTAAGAGGGTTTGCCATAATTGTGTTGAAAAAGCATTACCATCAATCAAAATGAACAATTTTTTCCAGAAAAAGATTAGAATTTCTAATTTCAAGAGGGGAAAAAAATCCTGGGCCGTCATTTGCTAATATTTTTTGCACTAATCATATTTATCAAGGTTAGAGAGTGTACTTGTCTCTTCTTTATTTATCAAGTTATTAATTTTTCCAAGTAGCCTATAATATTTCTTGGTCTGAAATAATAACAGAAGTTCACAGATTACTCAGCAGGCAAGGCAGCTGGAGATGCATTTTTGTGAGAGTACTTCTCAATCATTTAAAAACTCAGTAGTTGGACTGAACTTCTATTGTAGCTCCAACAAAGATATTTGGCTAAAGGAGCAATTCCACGATTTTCAGAAAAGCCTGTGATAGCAGTGTATAATCCTTAAAGTTGTAACACTGATATTAGTTCAGACCTTTATATGACAAGATAAAAAATTTTAAGGTTACATGGACAGACTCCACATCAGCTGTCTTACTGATAGTATAGTACCTTATTTCATGTTAAGAAATGTTCCTAATTAAACACTCAGATATTGTAGCAGGATCTGAATTTTAGTGATGAGTTAGAAATATTTTATTGTATTTTAGTATTACTGATAATTTCTGTTCTCAAAGGTAGTCATAAAAGGATTTTTTTATCCAACATGTATAATTTGACCAAGTTTAGCCCAAGTTTCCCTCCCATTGTCTTTTTTTTTTTTTTTTTTTTTTTTTCTGTGAGCTTTAATGTAGGTTTAAGTTTCTCCTTGCTCGTTTAGTACTTGGCTATTGTAGAAGTTTTTTTCATTTTTAAGTGACTTCCCTATTCAATACCACTTTCAATATCTTTCTAGATATTTAATATATGGAATGTATATTGATTTTCGGCAGGTCATTTTGTTTCATATCCCTTTTATGTAGGGACATTAATTGACAAAGTACTAAGTTCTTTAAAGCTAGTCAGTGAGGCCAAGTCCATGAATTCTGACAAGGGGAAAGCACGGGGGCAATTCAAATGAATAATAAGAGAACTGAAAACTTGAGGCAATGGGGTACTTTTATACTGCTTGTTAATTCAGAAATAAGAATATAAGGTACTTTTAAGTCATTATCTATTACACAAGGCACAGGAGACATAGAAGTGAAAAAATAAACCCAACGTGTAAAACAATAACAACAAAACACTCCTAGGGTAAACCTACTGAGATCTGATTACATAGAGAAGTGCTCTACTACTCTGTTCTTGCTGTGTATGGGTGTTCTCACTGTTAACATCCTTGGAGTCTATATTGTTGACTTCACTGTGCTAGATGGTTTCGGTAGAGGAGTCAGCATATTTATCCTGTCTGGGCAGGGACTTTTTCTTCATTGAAACCACATTAGATACAGAGAATAACAAAGTCCACAGTGACCACAGTAATGCTTGATGTGCTTTTTATATCAAAGTTCTGTCTTCTTTCTGTTTAGACCCTACACATGGGAAGAGTTGGACTCTACATTCATTTTCTCTTGTGAATTCTAAGGATGTTGCCGACTTTCACAGTGCTTAAGAAATCTTATGTCATAAATGATAACAAAGCCCAGAGACTGTTGTGGCATCTCCAACCCGGGGGAGCACAGTGCTTGAAATCTGGGCCCTTGATGTCAACACAGTGATTCAGAGACCTACTGAAGTGCTGAAGTTACTTTGGTCGCTAGGGAAGCACAGGGACTTCTAATAGCTGATTCAGGGGGGTGGAAGCATTGGCATTGGTGATTCATAGAGCTGTCTTAGTACCAAACAATAGGGGAACGTGTGCATCTCCTGTCTGGGTCTTGACTGTTGGACTTAGAGCGGCACACAAATGCTTCATTGCTTTGCTGACTATGGACTTCTGCAGAAACCTGCTTAACTGACAATAAATATTACAGTGCTGCTATATAAAAAAAACAAAAACAAAGGCCAAAAAAAAAAAATCTACTAGCAGGTGTACGTCTCAGAGTTTATTTAGTAAGGCAAATTCCCACATTACCAGCAGTATTTCAGCACCTATAAACCAGTTATGCTTTCTATTTTAACAACAGCAACAAACCCCACAGAAGTTGATTCACTTAAAACAGAATGATTTGTCCTGATTTTCCCCCAAATCAAAGATTTGTTTTGTCTTTTTATTTACATGGGTGTGGTAAGACAAGAGAGAGTGCTGATTCTCGGTGCAGACGTATAATGGCTCATCTGGATGTTAGTTCATGACTGGAACTTCTTGGTTTCCTACAAAGTTAGCAACATCCCAGTTGGGCAACAGCTATGCAGGAACAAACTAGGTGTTTTCATAGTGATAAGGAGTTCCAGATCAACTCACCTTTTTCCTTCATGCTTATGTCTACATGACTGCAGGCAGCACTATATAAAGTACTGCTTTGTGTGTGCACATTTCCTTCAGTACTTTGATTACTATGCCCCAAATTCTCAATTTCACGTTTAGCAGATGCTACTTAACCAGTAACACAGGCAAAGAAATAAACAGCAGTCATTTAACAGACATGCAAGATTTCCTTGAGCTTCATTCTATTTACCTCTTCCTCCTGTAATTATGACATTTCCAAATCTTGTATTTAGACTTTTCCCTGCAAAACCCTCCAGGCAGAAAAGATGCAGTGATGACCTATTTACTGGCAAAAATCTTACTTCACTTCATTGTGTGTTGCAAATGTATTTCATTCTTGTTGACTAACATTTCATGAATGCTCACCAAGAAGGGTGCATGATGGGGTGAAATGTATACTTGTCACAATACTATGTCCAATTCAAAAATTTCAATTCTTTACCTGATTAAATATTAGTTACCTTATGTAGTGCTGTCTATCAGACAGAAAACATAAGCATGTGTTTAAAAACTGCAAATACCTACTAAATCTTTAGAAGTTAATTTTTCTTTAAGAATCTGGAGAAAAACTTGAGGATTTGTTCATGCAATACACTTGATTCTCACATAGAAAGTGACAATGGTGCAGACTTTTCTAATATTTTCATTGTTGTGTGCATGTACACCTGATTTTATCCCAGCATTTGGACTCATCTACTTTAACAGTGATTTTTTTTTTTTTTCTGCTGTACTCTTTGGATAAAATTGTTCTCAAATCAAGTACCATCCTTGATCAAATTATCAAAAATTATTTGGGACAGATACTAAGAATGGACCCAGTAGCCTGCTGTTGGAGATGGAAGATGAAAGATTGAAAGAATGCTTACTGAGAGAGATGTATTTTTAAGAATGCATGAAAGAAAGACATATGGAACTTCTTGTTCACTGTATGAGAAGAATGACATGGGATGGCAGCAACTTGTTTATGCCACACACAGTGGAAATTAATGGAAAAATGAACATCACTGCACTGGCAAACAGGTACACCATGCAATATTCCTTGAAACACAGACAAAATTGTGGAAAAATACTCAATACCAAATGGGTATGACCACAAAGAGGATGTTGTGATATATAAGTGGCATACCTCTGTTGGTTTTTTTATTTTTTAAAGCTCCCTTGTATGATTTTGCATCCCAGTAAACTACATAATACTAAACTTTTTAGTCTATTAAATCCAGGCAGATAAAAGGCAGAGTGGATTATATCTGCTTTAGAACCTGTGATTCCAGAAAGTCTAGATACCAAATTCAATTCTTATACATTATCCACTATTTAGCCGCTGTGTGTACTTATCTCTACAAATTACTATCCTCTTTCACATCTGACAGTCGATTGTAGTCTGTATTAGTGATTACAAAAATAATATGCCATTCTTACTAATTGGTTTTGCATCATGTTGAATTTCATGGAGAATCTGCCTGACC
>NW_010097694.1:22310-34116 GCF_000699245.1 Pterocles gutturalis | reverse complement strand
AGCAGGAATACAAGGTGACTGACTGCTACACTTCAAGCACAGCTTCAAAGACTGAAATGAAAGAGAGGTAAATATTCAGAGAGACATTCCATTCAGCTTTACACTTTTTTTTAATAGGCTTTTTTTGGAAGGCTTTTTAAAAATAGGTTTTGGTTATGTGAAACTTGTCTGTTTTAGCAATTACTTTAACAAGCCAGACATTAATACATCTGATCAGGAGCATGTATAGATACTCTGAATTGAACTGTTGAACCTCTCAGTCAAATCCATCCTTCTTTAGATGTGGGGAAGGACAAATGCATTCAGCTTTTCTTGGGGAATCTGCTCCCCACCAAAAAAAAAAAAAAAAAAAAAAAAAAAAAAAAAAAAAAAAAAAGAGGAGTCTTTTCAGGAGAATGCAAAACTAAAGGGTTTTGAAATACGTACTGTCTGTAAGGATTTGGAAGAGGTGTTGTCTTCCCTGTCAAATATGTATTTGGCTGAGTAACCAAGGGAAGTGAGATGCTCTAAGAAAAAGGCTCTTCCAGCTAATTTAAGATTGCCAAACCCTTGCCTGTTGGGTACTGCTTAATATTGAATTTTGCCTGAAGCTAATGGGGTTTGGTTTTACACTATACTATCGCTTTGTGTCAGTTTCTTCCAATTTACTGTTTATTAGAACATATTTTAATTAGGTTAAACATAGCAGTTTCTTCTTGTGGTACCTTGGAAGCTCCACATCCCAGCACATTTGCTCCAGGCCATTGCAGGTATCACTGGTAGCTGCTTTCACAGATTGACATACCATAATACTGAGTGTAGCAGCACAAATTGCATTAGTTTGCTGTGAATTGTTTAAATATTCTGGCTGGTAAGATAATGATGGTGTTTTGTAAAAGCCTGTCTCATATGCTGACTGTATTAGAATTCAGTCATTTCCTCAATGTATCTTTCTCAAGAACTGCATAGGATGTCTACAGGGCTATCATTGAATATTAAAGCAATAGAAAGAATTCTAGGATTTTGTTATTTCTTCTTCTTGAGTTATGTCAGGGTTGAGGAAGTATTCTGTATAACTGTCAATACAGTGTTTAGCTCATGATGGAAATTGACAGAGTAGCTGCTGTCATTTCTATGGCTGTCCCTTTGGAAGTCTCATCTGCATTTTAAGTCTGATACAACCATCTTTGTGTCTTGGAAGTCAGTTAAAGCACACAACAGTTTACTACAAGTTGCTCCTCAACAAAAGCACTGATCTTGTCTGATTGCTTATCATTTACTGTAGAAAACTCTTCTCCCCAAACTGACAAGTATCACAAATAGTTGCAGTAAGACAAATCACCTCTAAAGTTTCATTTTAGATGTAACTTCAAGTTTGCTGTAGATCATCCCTATGCTCATTGGCATGCTTGTCATCCATATGATGGTGCTCATTAAAAAAAATTGCCACAAAAACACCTCTAAGGGGAGGGAATCCTCAAAAGCTGCACCAGCTCTGTTGTTACACAGATGAAGGTGCATCTGCCTAAGACAGGATAGTGGACCTGTGGCTCCAGAATCGTAGTACTTCTGGCCCTACTCTCTTGCACGTAGTGATCCTCAGGTTTCTGCCAGGCTCTTAGTCTTTACTGAAAGCAGTTTTTTCCTGTTCTGTGTGCTGCGGGGGAAGGATCAAGATTCCTGTATCCCTAAGGCTGACCGGAGGCCTCGATCCTCTGTAGTGGGTCACCAAGGACTAATTTGACCCATGAGGCAGTAACCTTTTCATTTTTCTAGGTGGATAATTTGTCATCATTTGATCATTTCTGTGGAACTCTGACGCATAAACAGTGAAGAGGAGTATAGAAGCCATCACTTAGTCTACCTGACAAGATGGTAACTTTCTCAAACTAGTCTAGTGTAATCACCTACAGCTGTTTGAATATCAGTCTAAACGATATTCTGACATTCTCAAAATGTGGTTGCAGAAATACTCTCGTTCCCTTTTATCTATAAAGATATTATAAATGGAACCACAAAAGCAGGATGCAGCAGATTATACACACTTAGCAGAACTGGTGAATCCTTTTGGTAGAAGGATTAAAAGCTGTTAGGTCAGTATTTGTAGAATCATATCCTATTTTTCCCCAGTTCATAATTCGGCTGGAAGCTGAAGTTTTACTTGATTTCCAACAACCGAATCAACATTTGAATACAAGTCTGACTTATATATAGAGCAAATAATTATATTTAATAAGCATGTGTTAAATTAGATGTTGGACCCTCTGTAGGTTAGAATACAAACAAACTTTTAGGAGAGTAATAGCAGAATTGTGTGTTAACTGCCTAATCAGCAACCTCACATCTGGAACTCTGCCATTGCTCTAATTCAGAAAAAAGGTAAACTCAAAATTAAGTAGAGCTTTTTTTAAAAGCTTATATTGTTTTAATTAATCTTTGCTGCTCTCTAGTTTTTAACCAGTACAAGAAAAAATATCAGCTGTGCTGCCAGAAAATACTGTCATAAATTTTCCAGTGCTGTTGTATTTGTTTACTGAATAGATTTTTTTTTTCTCTTTGCATTTTAAGTATTGAACAGTTTAGAATACTTTACTGGTGAAGTATACACATAACGAGTAAATATAAAGAACCTCCTATATTTCTATTACTATTTCATTACAAAAATTTTATTACATCACATTCTATTTAAAAGAAAAATACAAAACCAAAGGATGTGAATTCTCTCTCCGTCTTCTGTAAGAAGAGAAACAACAGAAATAAAAGAACAGGGGCTATTTAACCCAGTATCTATCTGAGAACGAAGGTCTGTTTAGTCCTCAAGCAGTGGCCAATAGCATAGCAAGTATGTGGAGAAATATATTTACTAGTAATGTAGTATACTGTGGTACTCTAACATCTTCTAGCAGTCTTTATCAGCAGAACAACTTTATTTCACAGTGCTGGCAGATTTTTGTTTGACATACATGACTGATTAGAAGAGCAACTCCCGTTGTCTTAGCATTCACTGAATCTAGAAGCAATGAGTTTCGTTGCTAAACTATGTGTTGTATTAAGAGCTATGTGCTGTATTAAGAAATTGTTCTTGTTTCTTGTTTTGGACCCACCAGTTGTTAGTTCTGGTCCTTGTATTCCAAAAGATGTATTCCAAAAGGTGGTGAAATATAACTCTCTTTACAGTCTCCATGCCACTTATGACTTTTGTAGGCCTTTATAAAAACCTAGCGGTCCTTTTGCTCAGAAAACAAAACAAAGCAAAACAAACCACCCTAGTCAGTTTAGCTGTATGGAAATCATTCCACATGTTTTTACTTTTCTATACCAGTGCTACTTTTCCTGTTTGACTATTTCAATTTTACTATATGAATGATCTGTAATGCACAAAGGATTCAAAAGCATGTAATGGATTTCTGTGCTGAAACAATGATGTTTTCAGTTTTGTTCTCTATTCATTTCCCAACAATAGTTAACATTCAATTTCTTTGTGAACTGAGCTGTTGCTTTCATAGAATTGTCTGTCATAGTTCCAGCAACATATTTCTAAGTGGTAACAGCTTGGTCAGAGCCCAACACTGTAGATGCAAATTGAAAAATTTTTCTCATTGTGCATTGTTTTTATATCTATCAGCATCATATTTTATCAGCTATTTTATTGCCACTTTCTCAAACTTGCAAGAAAAATCTCATTTTTATCTCATCAGTAGATTAAAAACAAGAGAAAACCTTGTAACATAATAAAGCTTTATTTCCAGTTCATTTCTGAATATGGTGTCCAGTACAGATCCCTCTGAACAACTCTCCTCCACTGTAGAAACTGACCTAGCTCCCCAAACAACTGACTTTCTTTAGAAGCCTTTAGTGAGGAGTCTTGTCAAAGCCTTGTGTCATGGTGCTATTAATCAATGACATCTTAACCTCTTCCTTATTCCTCTTGCTGGGACTTCCTTCATTTTTTCTCTCCATTTAGATAATCTTGTTGGAAGTGACCAGACCTTCCTTCCCTTTCTGCCTGTCATGGTTCAACCCCAGCTGGCAGTAAGCCCCATATAGCCACCCACTCACTCCCCTGCAGTAGGATGGGGCAGAGAAGAGGAAGGGTAAAATGAGAAAACTTGTGGGTTGAGATAAAGACAGTTTAACAGGAAAAGCAAAAGCCACATATGCAAGAAAATCAAAATAAGGACATCACTCACTACTTCACATTGGCAGGCAAGTGTTTAGCCTTCTGCAGGAAAGCAGGGCTCCATCAGGTGTAACACAAAACCAACACGCTGCCACCTACCTCTGATCAGACACATATAAAGCAGCTTTTCTGGTGAACTGAAGAAAAAACTGAAGTCCACTTTCTCATGGTTTTCTGGGTTTTGTCTTCTAAACACTTCCTTCATAGCTCACTAACTTCAGGTGTTCCCTTCCCCCTATGCCATCCTCACCAGGCATGACTAGTCAAGGAATATTCCCATATTCCTCTCTCACTTGTGGGACAAAATCTGCTGACTGTACAGCACTTTTATGTCAGTAAGTTTACAAAAAATATTTGAGTGGTAACGTGCTAGATCCTGTATGTGTACATATAGTGCAGTATATGGAACCAGATAGTACTGGAGTGTTAGGGACAGAAGTTGCTTCATATAAAATGCACCATTACAAGAAAAGATAAAGAAACTAAATAAAAACCTACTACAAGTAGCTTTGTTAACTGGATAAGAATGTGTTTTGCAAACAAGTACAGTCTATAGATAATTATAGAATAGAAGGAGAGAATAACAATATTTCGGTTAACATTTGCCGTGAAAGAACGGAAGCGTATTAACATTGAAAAGAGTTAGAAAAGATCTTGTGAGATCTTGCCATCATATTTTTGTAAATAAAGTTCTGTAGAATATCCTTTTTTTCCTGAGCCAAATGGAAGAAATACTGAGAAAGATTTATGTATGTGCTTGTATGCCTTTCCATATGCCGCGGTTTAGTAGACACTAGCAGGTCTGTTTATATCATCATTTTTCCTCTTTAAAAATATAAATTGCTCTTTGCTAGTTTTCATATGTTCCCTAAAGATTTTAATCTTGCAAATAAAAGATGTTAATTATTTCTATAATGGAAGGATTAGCGTTCCCATGAGCAGACTCTTTCTGTTTAAAAATCATCATAGGTATAATACAATGCAAGGAGTTCATGACCAATGCAGCTGCTTCACAAATTACTGCAGTTAAAACCAAAACAAAACAAAGAGACCCCCACAAAACAACAACAAAAACCAACCCCAAAAACACAAGAGAAAATAAATCCTTAAAAAGAGAGGATTAAAAATAAAACTAAACAAAACTGGTGCCATTAATGGATAGTATCATTCGGGTCAACACTATGGAGAATAAACTCGTTGAGAAAAGTGTAATACAATAGCTGACACATAAACAACCTTTAATGTTTTTGTGGTTTTTCACTGTAGCCTTGCAAGAGAGGTTTAGGGGTCTATGTAATAGCTGCCAAGAGAATTTTGCTCTACTGCAGCTAAAGTACATGGAACACTTTTATATATATGTATCATATTTTATTATATATTGGCAAATGCATTTGGGTTTCTCTGTTCTCCTTTACATCAGTGTAACTACTGCCTTCAGACGATTCACGTTTTACGCCTCTGAATGATGGGTCAGTGTCTTGTTCATGAATAGGAAGTTACCTACCTAATGAATGCGACATCAAAACAATGTGTCCTTTTATGTGGTTCTCCTAATAGTTTTATGTTCATTTTAAACAGAAAGTATGAGAGATTCAATTCAAGGAAGAAAAGGAGTTTCCTAGAGCTCCATTCTGAAGCAGAGTTCCATTGGACAGATGAGTTGCTTTTCTGTTTCTGCCTGACTATAGGGCTTTGCCTTCCAAAAGCCACAACAAGCTAACAAGGCATAGCATTTAGTGTGGGAGCTGCAAAGCTCTACAATTGTTTTATTTCTGCTGATGTAGGAAGTTGCTTTATGACCATGAGACTGTCACAGCTTTGAACTGCTCTGGTGTTTTCTGGGGACTTCACAAGTTTCCAGCACGATTTAAAGTAGGTATGGTAAAGGAGACCTTAAAGGTTTTCTTCTGTTTTCTTACCTTTTAGGAAGTAACATTAAACTCTCCTTTAAAAATCAGTCTATGTTTATGGTTCAGTGCAGTACCGCAGCCGAAGGGCCAGCCTAGAAAAGCTGCTGTAAATCATTTAAAGAAGAGAGATAATAACACCATTATTTAAGGTCTGTCTTTATATTACATATGTTTGTAAAACAAAAATATGCTGCATCCTAGCATTCTGGCCTATTTTTGAGAACTCTTTTCTGTGAATCAATGTAGTCTTTGATCAGTTTTCATGACTGTTCAGTGAACAACTTCATGTTTACTTATCCACTTGAGTTTTTTTAGAAATACTTATAATTAAAGTAAATCCAGCATTTTGTAATAGTAGACTACTATCTTGCCATTGTGGAAACAGTGCTCTAAAATGCTGAATGTTGGCTGTCATATGAAACTATAAAACTATACTTAAGGGGGTGGTTTATGTTATATCTAATCCAATTTAACTGTGAGTGATACTAAAAGATGCAGTCCTGTCACCGATTCCTCTTGTCCCTCTGTTTCCTCCTTTACATTATGTTTAGCAGTCAATCACATGTAGAAACAACTGAAAACTGGTTTAACAACCAGCTCCCCAAACACTAGTTTTCCATCAGATTAGTGAACTGAACTGGCTCAATCTTAACCACTGAATTTAATGCACTGGAAATGTCAGGGGAAAAAGAAAGCGTGTCTTTCAGTGGAAGTTTCCAGTTACTTCAGTTTATATACACTGTGCAATCATGCTCTAAATTAGTAGATTGTGAGTAGGCTTCTGCCTCCTACTTAGTGTATATTTTGGACTATTTCATTTAAAAGGTAAATGCAATTATAATGTCTCACCTAAGTCTTCATTATTGACATTTTTAACCTTTCTTGAAACCTTGGTGGTGTGCTGCAGTTTTGTGAAGTATTAATGCTGGCATTAGAAGCAATTCCTGATTTATTATTATGTGTCAGTTTAATTAACATGCTGTTTCACTCCCTCTTCCAGATTGTTAATGAAGATGTTAAATAAACAGGACCAAACAGCGATCCCTGCAGAGCTCCACCAGACACCTCCCACAACTTGATACATTGCCATTTTTCGTTACCCTTTATTTGCACTCAGCCAGCCATTTTTAAATCCAAGCGACAGTACTCCATGTCCAAGCCAATTTGAATTAATTTCGCAAGTAAAGATTTTGTAAGACACTACATCAAGTGTTTTACTCAGACCAGATATATTACACATGCTTTCATCCACTATGTTTCTAAAGCTATCAGAAAAAGCAATCAAGCTTTGAAGATTACTAGTGCACCCAGCCAGCTTTTTGCTGATCTATTCACTTACAAAACCAATTCTGGCATTATTAAAGAATTGCCACTCCTTTAGCTGATGACTGATTTAAAACAATGAATCTTTCTAATCCATTACCTTCCTAAAATAACATACAGACCTTATTATTCCTGCTAACTTTTAGTTTAGGGTTATATAACATGTGGGTTTAAACTTTGATTGACAGACAGATCTTCTTTGAAAGGATCGGTCATTTCAGTAGCTTCGCTTATATTTATTTTACATGTTTCCAGATGTTAGCTTGTATCAGCAGTTATTCTTTATTCCCGGTATGAAAGCAAGTAGGTCCTATGACAGCTCTTTAATTATATCAGTGAAGGAACATCAGACTGGCAGTAGGGGCAAAAAATACAGTATAGCAGGACTAGTTCTCACCAAATCAGATTTATTTCTTCTCACAGCAAGAGGAACATGCCAGTCAAAATAAACTTTCTCCCCCTATTTAATGTATTCCTTCCTCCTCTGTTTTATTGCTTACTTGTGTTATAAATCGTTGTACTTAATACTTCTAGTCAGAGTTTGGCTTTTTCTCTTTTGACATGTCCATTTCTTATTCTTCTGTCTCCCTAAATCTGGCCCCATTCGTTTAATACCTCTGCCCTTCCTAAGAACCTCTTGGTGTGGTAGTGAAGTACTGTGTGTGTTTTCCAGATGTGGTCTGGGGCTCGGAGAAAGTGGGTGACTTATTTCCTGTTGCATATAGGCTCTTTAATAGAAGTGGGAAGGTTCCAGGTACACTGAACTTCTTCCTCCTAAAACCTAGCCAGTGTGCTGGCTACCAAGCTGTACTTTTACAGATGCCTCTAGTAAAACCCTTTCTTCTTGCTAGCATCATTCGAATACAGCGCTTGGTGATTTTCTTACCTGAGGCTCAGTTCTTCCTCTAGTTTGTTTGTGGTGTTTTTATTGGAATGGGTCCAAAACGTTTACTGCTATGTTTCTCAATATTTTTCATCCTGTAAGTCAGCTTATTCACGATAAAATTTTCAAAATGAAATGTCACACTTAGTGAAATGCAGATATTTTTTTTTTTTTTTTTTGTAACTTGTAGGAGTTTAGCTCACTGGGATCCCACAGTAGGTGCATTTCTTATTAATTTTTTTCTTTATTTACTTAATTTTATATATAAAAATTAGTAGTATCTTGTATTTAAGTCTTTCATCTCATAGTGGAATGATTACATCAGAATACTCAGTGCTTAATTTATTTGCGTGTATGCATGCCTGCATGAAGGCAGAAAATACATTGATTTTCTTCTCAATGATAAAAAAAGCCATAGCTCCTCAAAAGTCTAATTTCAGCAAGATTAATTCATTGAATGCATCATAGTCACCTAATGAGGATGAAACATGTAGATAGGTGAACGAGTGTATCATTGTTGGTTTTATTTCCCAGTGGAAAGAATGTAAAATAATACAATAATTTTAAATATCTTTAAAAATAATCTCTGATTAAGGCATAAGCAGCATTGTATAATCCTGCTTTGAGCTGGAAACAGGGAAAACAGGCCTCATTTTTTCTCTGTTCAGCCTTTTAAAAGTATCCGGCATTGGATGCTTCCATGCATGTTGTGCAAAGCTGGGCACACATCATGGGCTCTTGCCTTGATATTCAAATGAGGGTGCACTTGCAGGAAGGTGCTGTTTCCCAGAAATACTTCTCTGGAATGCTTTCGTGGCCGTGCAGTGAGACTGTCAGAGAAAGAACAGAGCTTTGGTTTAATTAGTGTCTGTAATCCTTAAAAACAAATAAATTTCTGATTAACTCAATACGATAAGAACTGGCTGGTGTCTGCGGCAAATTGCCTGGAGTTAACAGTCTCATCTCTCCACTGGCTGACCTTCTGGAGTCAAATGGTCAAGTGTTTGTTCCCATTTTTCCCGTTTCAAGCTCAGACTAAGGGCACAGCTCTTCAAATTGCCACAGGAAAGTGAAGACTTCCCTTTGATATCTGTCACTTTGAGGGCAAAATCAAGATAATTTAGACCTCACTGACCCCACCTCCGTGTGACTCTTGTCCCTGACTTCTGCTTCGTGGTTAAACACAAATCCCTACATCAAGAGCTGGGGGAAGCACTCCAGCCCTGAGTGAGGAAGCCTCCACAGCTGTGAGGGACAGCTTCTTCCTGCGCGCCAGCTCCCTTGAGGGTTGCGGCCCTGAGGGCCTTGATGGCTGCTGCTGGGGGAGGCTGGCCGCCTGGGAGATCTTGTGGCACAGCAGCCACTGAAGGCGGGCAGGTTTGGGGCCCCCCCAGCCACTGAAGGCTGCTGCAGGCCCTGGTACAGGCAGGGGGGCGGAGGGCAGTGTCTGCTCGGCTCTTTTACATTTATTTGATGTGTTATGTCTTTGGTTTATTCATTGGGCCACCCTTTTCCAATGTCTGTACCAGTAAAATACAGCCTGTGAGACTCAAAGCCCGTGTGACACCCGTGGTGGGTGCTGCCCGGTGACATGGCGCCCGCTCAGAAGGACATGCTCTGATCAGGCACTGATAGTTTGCAGGTGTTTTAAATAAGCTACAGCTGTTTTGTATGTAAGCTTACCCAATTATGAGCTAGAGAAGCTAGCTTCCTCTCATGCATATGTTGTCAGTGTGCCTTAAATCGTGTTTGAAGTGAGCGAGGGTCTTGTCCAAGCATTACTGACGGCTGGGGGGTCTGAACTGCCCTTCAGATTGAATGTGGACAGAATTACCTGACTCCTCGCCCTAACTTCAGTCCACCAGTGGCTGAATGGCTGAAATCCATTTTAGTGGTTCTGATTACAGTGCCAGCTTGAGTTTGGGGTTTTGGGTTGCTTTTTTTAACGCCTTCCTCAAAGAGTGATTTTTTTTTTTTTTTTAATTTTGGTCAAAAGCTTTGGTTTGACAGCTCTCCTGTGGCAAATTATTTCATCTCCCAAAGTGCTGTGAAAGGCATTAAACTGGAGAGGCTTGATGATTGCAAATATTTTCACCAGGTTTGCCTCCTGACCAGTTTGGGTAATAAGAAGTTGAGACGGGACCCACAGCACACTGGGGTTGTCTTACAGTAGCAGTGGCTGGGATCTGGAGTCTGTCATGGGCGATGTGCCCATGCTTCATCCTGCTACCTGGTGCTACAGCCATAAAGATACACAAGCATATATGTTTATCTATGCCTCGACTGAACACCAGTGTCTCTAAGTCACCTGTCTCAAAGTTCTGTCACTTTGTGCTGTTTGGGCAGTAGAATTTGAATTGCCCATCCTTAGCAGTGTTTTTTCTAGTTTAAGATTATGTTGTCATTTATTTTCCATGACTCCTTTTTAGTTTCTGTGCTGCTTTGCAGAGCTTTTCACTAACATGCTATTAGTGACAGAGATACAGAATAGGCAAGTCAAAGGCTGAAGATAAAAAAAGAACATTGGTGTTGCTGCAGCAGAAGGAAGAAAAGTCATGAACAATGTCTATTTGGAACATTCAGATTTGTATAGTATATTGTTCAAAATGAAGTTTTGCTCTGTAGAAGGGATTTATTGTATCTAAGTGGACAGGTATGGATTTACTCTGGGCTCAGAAGGCTAAAATGAGTTTTGCTGCTATGCATTAACACGCCTGTGTTTGTATCTCATCTTAATTGGTGACTTACCTCATGGATAGGTCCCTGTTTTGTTAACTCCTTCTGAGCCACTCACATTATTAATGGGCAACAAATAACTGAAAACTTCAGCAGTTATTTTTCTGCTTAAAACTGTGATGGAGGCTTTGGAAACAGCTTCATCTTCAACAATGTGTTGCAACTTGCACTTGAAGCAGAAATAAACATGCCCATTTCACCCTAGAATTGAATTTAATCTCCAAATTTGGCACAATAACTCCTGAGAGGTTAACTGAATTTTCAGTTCACCAAACAGGAGTGTTTAAAACGTTTACTGGAGTTTTGCTCAATTTTTCTCATGTTTCATAGATTTTCTGAAATACTTAGTCCAACCTAATGCCAAGCTTTAAACAGCTTCCTGGAATCTGCGAAACAGAGAACTTTTGAACAGTACTAACTGCATAAGTGTATTTTTTTCTCTGTATTCACCATAATCTAGTGGTTTTAAAAGATTGTTCATAGACATTCAGGTCCAACAGTGAATGTTGTTTTATGATGTTGCTAGAACATTTTGACCAAAAATTAACCCACAACTCTGCCCCTGCCCCTCCTTTTTTTATAAAAAAGCTCAACTATTTCTTCTGTGATCTCTCCTCATGTATGATGAATGCAAACCATAGGGGCTAGGGAGGGAATTGTGTGATGTTTTAAGTGAGAAAATAAGGTTCTGATGGGATATATGGATGGGAATATAAAATTGGAGATGGTGAACAATGAAGGTCGTGAACTGTGGATTTTTTGATGATGCAGATGTATTAACAGATAATCAGCAGG
>NW_010097694.1:0-22279 GCF_000699245.1 Pterocles gutturalis | reverse complement strand
AGGAAGGGTAATTTCTATTTGCAACTCTTTAAAGGAATCAGGATTATGATGTTCTAAAACAAGAAGTAACTTCAAGCATTAGTATTTGATCATTAGTATTTGATCACTCCTACAGATTAGTGTTTAACTCTCACGTTTTACAGTTTTTGTCCCAGCTATTAGAGCTGTCTAGAAACTTAATCTGAAAAATCCATCAAAGCACGCCTCCAACCAAACTGAAACTCTTACATATTTGTGTCATTTCAGGAGCTGGAATTACCTGAAAAAATCCAACAATGAGAAACAGGCAAAAAATCCTAGATATCCATGGTTAAATATTTCATCACTCTGCACATGTTTGGCCTATGGCACTTTCGGATAAGTGAAAGGATGGTGACACTGACTTCCTGCTCTGCCTCTTCTGTCCAGTGGGGTAAGATACCTATTTCCACTTAAATTTTGTATGCACTTGCTGTCTGCTGTAGAAATAGCTAAATGCTTAAAGTCGGTAGACACAGGAGAATCTTTTCAGATCACGGAGCATTTTACTTGGAAAAGTAATGTCTGTGTATCCCTTTCTTCCATTATGGTGGTCGTTTGGAACCCGGTTCATTTTCTGCCTCTGAGGCACTTTATAGTGCTCTCAAGTCTTTTGTCTGAAGTTCTTGGAGTAACACTGCTAGGCTGAAAAAAAAAAAAAAAAAAAAAAAGTTATTCACAGCTTTATTAAAAGTATGTAATGCGTCTTACTGCCTGAAAACCAAGCCTGATATAAGCCTAAATTGCACCCACCTTATTGGAGATGGTTTACAATTCTCTTCTTGCCATAGAAGCTGTTTTGTTTGATTGAGTTTTCCCTGTGTTTTAGAAATGAAATGTTGAATTAATGAGCTTCTTCCTCCTCTCCGATTTCCAAAAGCAAAGAAAAAACAGTATTCATGTTGGCAAGAATTTTCTACAGTACTAAAATACATTTGTGCTACGTTAGCTTGTCTGTGTTTTTCATACTTCACTTTTATTTCTAACAAAACTGGTTGCTTATCCAAAAATCTTTACAGTAACTTTTACACCAGAAGCTATTTCCAATGTTTTTATGAAAGACAAGCTCTGTCATTATGTTCCCAAAGGGATGTACCAGTAAACCTGAAGTCTGGGGAATAAAATTGGAAGATTACTATTTCTTGTCATGAGTTTCTGTTTTATGGCTTTGAGTACACTGGAATGGCTTAGTGGGGACAAAAAACACTGGCAGTGAAGGGACGTAACTATTAATGCCCTATCAGAGCTTGATGGAGCTTGATATAATTAAAAAACCTGTGATATCTCCAGCAATTGTAGTTCCAATTATTTGCTAGCTGAAGGCAACTTTCACTTCTCCAAGTTAGGGAATCATGTAAATAGCCTAATTAATATAATTTGCCTTATGGTCTCCTAAGAAAACAAAACCAAATATGTCATTTTAAAAGGAATAAATAACATAGTATAAACTAAATATTATAAATATTCAGTCCGTTTGTAGTGCAAACATATTACAAATCATTCTCAGCAGTTCTAAGTAATTCAGCATGATTTAATGAAATTATGATGGCTTGCTTTAGCTTTACAACTGCATGACAATAAAAGGAAACCATTCCTTTGTGTGGATTAGAACTTGTTCTTATACCAAAAAAAAGTGTGTAACAACATGTACAGCAGGGGGCCAGAAGATATAAAGAAGGTTTCATCATCCTGTATCTGCAGTCCTTTAATATCAAGAGACTTCCACAAAACTTAAAATAAGTCTTTGAAATATTCCATGCTGTGGTGGTAGAAAGGTACAATAAATAATACTTCTCTTTTTCCTCATGTGGAGTGAAGAGATAAAGCTATTTATAAAACTGTAAAGACTTACAAATCATTCTAACACGTTGTCATATGTTAATGTCAGTGAGAATTTAATCACCCAAGGTAAAAATCTATATTTTTTTTTTCTCCAATCCTATCTTGTTTTCATAACTCTCTCTATTGACAGATTCTCTCATGATGATAAATTAAAGTAATGCCCAAGACCACAACATGGAAAACCAGAAAAAATACACAGACTGAAGCAGTAGATTGTTTTTAACCTGTGTGGCAGGTTTGTTGTTGTTGTTGTAGCATTTACAGGATCTAATGAGGAGTCATTCTGCTCAGTACTGTACACCTGCTTAACAAGACAATAAAAAGATAACAAATAGATGGACTGTGAGCTTTCAGATTTATATAAGAAATCGGTAGACTTTCGGTGGAAAAAAAAAACAACTTTCTTTTTGAGAATTGTTGATTCAGGAATAAAAAATCTTGCTTAGTAGCAAAACAATTTTATTCATCAATTTATTAATAAAAATTGGTACGACAGCTGCTTACCCAAAAAGCTGTTCAGTGTCGGTTTTAATTTACCATCTGGGATTGGAGTAGACGGAATTCTTTGGCTCTTAGCTGCTTTCACTTCTGTTAAAATGAGACACTTCCATGGGCTTTCCAGGTGATCCCATAGTGAATTAGACTTTATCCTTCTGTATGTGGTTGAACCAAAAAGGAGGTTTACAGAAAAATATAGATATGCAAGCTTTTTAGATTTGTCAGGTAATTTTATCATTTCCTATACGTCTCAGTAAATCCAGCATTGATTGGGGTTCTGTCCAGAAGATAGACATGCAGCATTATTTGGTGGTCTCTATCCTGCATTCAAATTTAAGCGAGAAAAGCTTATGCCATGTTTGCCATGCTTTTTTGTGTTACAATGACTATTAGAAAAATGAATCTTAAAAGTCATCCTCTCCTTCGGAATACTTTCTTGCTACCTGTTGATGGAACTGATGGCTTCAGTTGTCTTCTTCATAGCATAAGAGCTGTACACAAAATTCAAATGTAAAATTTCACTCCCTTTATTTCCCTTGGTTCTGCAACGCCCTTCTTTGAATCAGTGCTAGCATTGTCAGACGGATTGCCATTGCAGAAATCTCCTGTCCTGATTGATGAAAGAGCATGATGCATCATCCTTAGATCTGTCTGTCAGCCAGGGAGCGGAGTGCTGTGTTCCGCCTCACAGGCCAGTGATGTGGGAAGCAGAAGGTGTGGAGTTTCCTATCTATTCCTAGATGTGGCCTGCTGCACTTGAAGGGGAGGGAGAGAATAAAAAGTTATTTTACATATAAACTGAGCACGTTTGATCTAGAAGCCTTTCGTTTGTGTTAAGTACGTTCGTCTCTCTCTGGGTTTGCAGAATATGGTCTCTATCTCTCTCTCTAAATTTCACGATGTAAGGGTTATTTCCAAGCTTAGATTTTTAAATGAGGTATTTTACCTATTAGAAATGCAGAACTTGCTTTATATTACTTGATTCCTTTGATGAAAGGTTAGTTGCCTAATCGCATGGGTTTGGTGGCTATGGTACAGTGCAGAGAGCTAAGGCTGTAATAGGAAATCAAATAGTTCATTTCACAGCCATCAAATACATGCTGAGCTGCCTGACTGGTTTATGCTGCTTTATCTTTTAGGAAGTAAAAACTTATTCTTACTTTATGAAAATAGTACTTTGTGTTAGATAATAATTTCATTTACATATAAAGGTTACACTTAATAAAAATATATGAACCAAAATTGCAACAAAGATACAACATCATAAACCACCTTTTTTAGAGTGTGCTGGTTTTTTCCCTTGAAAGGCTTCATTGCTTTTAAGATAGGAGATATTGCTTCAGAACTAAAGATTTAAGGCCTTTTTTTTCTTGTGCCTGTAGTAAAAGTAATAAAGCTTTTTATTGTACAACGACTGTAAATATATTTAGCAATAATTTCAACAGCTGCAAGTGTCTAGATGTCTGTAGTGGAAATACAAGGGTCCTATCTACCTAGGCATGGCCTAGAAATTTCTGTAGCCTTCTTCTTTCTGCCTAACCAGCACTGAACAGTTATTGTTTGTTATCTTGTAAACACTGGAAGACAATCTCATGGAGGAAATGACTCCTTGCAGTTAGAAACAAGATACTGCTGTAACAAGTTTGTTGTGATTATTTTCTGTTGCCATCATTTGTTATGACTCTTTACTGCAAATAGGCATCATTCCTACAGGCTGCAGCCCGGCACCTGTGGTCGCTCCTCCAAGGCTCCACAGCAGTATAGTCTGATGATAAAGAACTTCAGTCTCCTGGAAGAACATGCTGCAAGAAGCTTGATATCGTAAGATAGTGGGTATTGTTTAGTGGATCCGTGACAGGAATAATAGAAAAGAAGGTTAATGATATGACTTGAAGAGTTCACTTTGGGAAGAGTCTTGAATGACTCTGTGAATAGGCCACAGCTTTGTAGGTTCTACTTTGCAAGTAGAATGATCTTTATTATAATTTTTGTTATTCTAAATGTATGTAAATACTTTGGGTTTAGCAGGGGAGCAGATTTAGGACACAGATAAAGTTCATTCCCTTTAGAAACAGAGGAAGTTGAGAAACAAACTTGTATCTGTTTTCATTCCTTCTAACAGCTCGCTGCCTTTCTCAGTAAATATCTCAGCATTGTCAGTGTTTCATTCCTAAATCAATATTAATATATTACCATTGTTTCAGTTTTATGTTGTACTCCTGTTGACCTAAGATTACAAGCAGACTTTCAACTCCTAAATCTTATTATCCTCTGAGGAACATGTTGTACAGAGAGACAAAGGTACTCTGTAAACAGTGGAGGAGTGTATATTTTAACTCAATTTTAAAAATCATTTTAATTCTTCTATCTTCATATGATGAAAAGTATAGCCGGTTATTGCATAGTTATAATGATGAAATAAGAACAAAATGCAAACACAGACTCTCATTGCTTATGGGGAGAACAGTAATCAGTAGTAAGTTTTTCATGAGTAATGTTAGAATGTCTGTTGAAATTCCATAGTGGGATGGATTTGGAGGATAAATACTTTCACAGCTTACAGGAAAAGAAGAAAAAAAAATACAAAATATTAGTTAGCCATTCTGGAGTCATTAATTTTGTTTTTTTTTCACAGTTGTGCCTAGGTCTTTCATACATCCAGATTCTTCTGGACAGTCTTTTATCTAAGCATTTAGAATATGGATGTTTCCTGTGATGTCCCAGTCAGTGAAAAAGCTGCTGTTCCTGGTGAGCTTTAGAACTTCAGAAAGTTCAAAGAAGTGATTGCTGTGCACAGAAAGAGCTACTACAAAGCTCTTGTACAAGAGCAAAATGTATCTGGGCTGTGGTGGGCCTATTGCATGTGAATCCCTGAAGACAGGCAGCTCAGGTTCAGCAAGACTGACACAGATTTGGGTGACTCTTGGGTCATGTATATAGAGTGTACTATAGAGTATTGGTGATGTAATATAAAACGTTTTTATTGACCTTCTGGTAGAGGTTTCTATCCTTCTCAGCTGACATCTGTCTTTTGTACTCTTAAATAGAAGAGTCCATGCTGAAACAGATAAGCATTGGTGAACAGAACAAACGTTTCACTCAAGACGTTTTAAATTTTGTCTTGTAATATTTCACAGTTCAAAGTACATTGAAGAAATGATATTTTTGTGTCTCAAAAAGTTTTGAGACAATACTGAAACGTCCAGGTTTTGATACCACCTTGCCAGCTGCTTGAGTTTGAAACATGAGAAAAATTTCCATAAGTCTTTAGAGGATGCATGAAGAATTATGATAGTAGGAAGGAAATGAACTGTTTATTGGTAAAAAAATAGATCTACCCAAACATGCAAGAGTAATGGAGGTATAAAATCCAGGAAAGTGTTAATGTACTGACAACAAGTTAGGTTAAGTCAGTAGAGTTCCCTAATAAGGCTGAGAAATATCAAATTATTTATTTTAAATATACTTACTCATTTAGGGGGCGGGGGGCTTCTTGATGAATATGATAGATAGTGTTTCAGAAAAGGTGTAGGGCAGTGAAAAAGCTTGCCAGAGCTGGAACTTAATCTGTGTAAAGATAATTACTGAAATTTTTGGTTCATTAAGCTTGTTTTATTTTGGTTTGGGTTTTTTTGGGGGGTAGGAATTACTCTGGTTTAAGAGAAATTAATATATGATACATATAGTGTCGTATGATATATAGTAATGTATGTGAGATTTGACTGGTTTGCTCTCCTGATCTTTAAGACAGTTAAATTTATAAGTTTGATGGAAGTATCACATGCCTATTGTACACATGGTAGCTGCTTCAACTTTGGGCTACTACAGAGATTATAAAAGGAGTTCCCACTGAATAGATGTAGGGTTATTTCCGAAGGCTGAAAGCCCATGAAGGAGGGGGAGACTTCATTCTGATGGGTGAAAAGAACATCAAAGTGAAGAAAGAACTTGTAAAATAATGTGTAACTGTCATTTTTGAACAATAGATTTGAGGAACTTGTAGATATTACATCTTTGTATTAGTGCTAAATTTTTTGGTAGTCAGTAGCAAAGTCTGTGTCTGAGATACCACTCATTTCTCGATTAAAATATTTAATGGCATATTTCAGTAGAAAGTACAAGAGGATTTGAAAAAGTAGACATCAGTAGTAATTAGATATGCCAATTAATATACTGTAAACAAGCATGAGCTTGTGTATTTCTGTGAAATTAAATCAAACCATCTTGGCAGCTTACAAAATTATTTTATTTATTTCTGAAAGGTAATTGTTCCAAAGCTACTAGAACTGCAGGTGATCTATTATACAAATTATCAAATATGAAACATTGTATTATCAGTTTACATCTTAAATCTGTGATGTGATTTACTGGATATGATTGTAGGAAACATACACGCTTGACAGAACCATTTTTCTGGTATCCTTTGGGATCAGCAACTGAATTTATGTTTTGTAAAACACAATCACATGTTCAGCTGGTAGAAATTGACAGGGATATTACTACAATTAGATCTGGTTTATAAAGATTTTATGCTTCTGAGCCTAAAATCCAACAATAAGTTTAATGTCCACCTGGCTTGTCTTAAACTAATGCAGTGTATTATATGATAACGTGATTTAGGTCTCCTTTTTGGGTACCAAGAGGCATAAAGATATTTCCCCCTACAAAAGTACTGAATATGAGTATTCTCTGCATTCTTCAAGTGAAAGACAGCAAAATAACAAGAGGAACTCAAAAAGTATGTGTAAAGGAAGATTTGTTTTCATAAGCAGAGACGGCTTAGCAGGAGGTTGCAGTAGTGCAGTCAGAAGAGCTTAGGTTAAGTCTGTTGCAGGGCATAAACTGGTAAAAGTGTGATACTCTACAACTACAGCCCACCTCACCGGAGAGAACCAGTGGACTGTGAAATGAATGAAGCAAATTATACAAAGAAGTCCCAACCCCCCTTGTAAGTTCAGTGTGATGGAGCTTTATAAGTAAATTTCACTACTTAGGCTAAATATTAAAAATGCATAACTTTGTACTTCCTTTAATACTTTTAATTCTTCCTTCATGAAAAGAAATTAAAGCTAAAAAGTGTAGCAATTGAAGAGAAATTTAAAAAAAAAAAAAAAAGTTGACTATTGAATCTGGATGTACTTCATGAGAATGACCTAAAATGCTGTTTGGATTCATATTGCATCAAAGCTCTACATACAGTATAACATGACATAAATATTTGTGTTTGTTTTTCTTACAGAAGACCTTGCTCTCATCTGTACCTTTATACCACAGAAAAATCTTGTAGCTCACAGAATGTGAATAATTGGAACACAAAAAATTTTAATAGTTTGAGCAGAATAAGATAAAGTCATTTGGACTTGTAGACTTTCATTCTGGTTTATTTGATGGTTAGAAGCACCAGCATCTCAGGTGTTAGAGAAGTTAATGATCAGCCTGAAATGATGGAGATTTTAGAGGCTGGAAGTAAATATTAACTATTTCACTGCAATTACATGCCATTACAGAAATTAATGATGAGAATAATGCAGGATTCCCCGTTTAGAAGTAATGGTTTAATGTATTACTAACACACGTTTTTTATTGGTGATGTTGATACAACAGAGCTCTGCTGTATTTGGATGATGCCTCTCTGGGCTGAATTTTCATATTTAGAGTGTGCTTTTTAATGGGGAGACAGGATCTGTTTTTTGGTAGCATTTAGCAACTTTAGGACAGTCAGTTTAGACAATGTGAAGGAAATGTTTCAATGTTTGGCCATCATGTTTAGGGTGAAACAAAGTGAAAATTTACCCTCTCCCCAGGTGGTTAGTTTTTAGTACAGGAAATATTTTAGGATGATGTAAGATCTACTGAACAAAATATAAAGTATGATGAGAGATGCAATGAATTACAGACAAGTGAAGGAAATGAGGGAAGAGAAATTATTTTATATAAAAAGTTATTATAACAGTTACTCATTAAAACAGCAGTCATAAAATTATATTTATAGCTGAATAAGGAGTCTCAGTGTGATTAAGATAGGGAAATAGCTAATTGGACTGCTGAAATATTAGGAAATTGAAGTGATGAAAAGTATACAAATGAAAACAAAAGTGCATAAAAATTAATGAGGAGGCTGAAACAGGAAATGGAATAAAGGAAAATAACAAACCAAGTAATGTATAATGAGTAAACATATAGCTGCTAGACAAGGAGATACAAAGGCCATTGTAAAAGTGAATGGATATTCATTCCCTCAGAGTTGCTGTTTTTGCAAAACCTTTGCACATGTAGAAAGTTCTTCATTTTATTTCTGTACAGAATGATGATTTCTCCTTTACATGATTTATCATTCTACAAAGTATATTTTCTGGCAGTGGAGTTGTGAGGTTTTTATCAGTAAAGTCTGTCTATGGGACTGTGATGCCCCAGGTACTGCCGCGCTGCTGCTGAAGGAAGCCGTCCTTCCCTGCCCTTAGCCACTCATTTCTAGTTCAGTGTCCCCCTGTTGCGGTAGCACAAATGTTGGGGTGCTGAAGAACCAGTCTGGACAGTCTGAATTAAATCAGCCTCTGCATTTATGGGGAGAAGAGGGAAGGCCAGAGGCGGGTTTTTTGGACTACCTTTAAACCTGATTCGTTCCCTGATGCAAGTTACTGGGGGGAGAAGGGCGAATTGTCCCATAAATACTGTTGCTTGCACAAGGGAGGAGGCAGTGCGACTGCTGGAAGACGCAGCTACAGTGGGAGAAGGTGGGACTGCTTTTGTCGTAGGCTATATGAAGAAGCTTTGGGAACTGGCCTGACTTTCCTTTTCGAGTTCCATTTTACCTTTTCTGATTGCAAGCTAGAGCCTTCTCTGTGCACTTTTAAAACTGATTTCTCCCTCTTTCTGTGCCAGTCAGATGTGCTGTGTCACTGAGCCACAATGTATTTCCAGGTCAACTGACTGCCTGTTGTGGGACTGCTGTGGGACCAGTTCAGACAGATTCAAATATATCTTGAGCCATTTACTTGCCCACTAGCATGAAGCACTGCTGCAAGGTGGACTGTTGGGAGCTGATTAAATGCTGAGGCTGTGTGCCTGGTGCCTCGTGATACTTAATATGGCCATGACGAGATACTGTGATTAGTTCTTGGGATCCTGAAGCATAAATGAGAATAATTTAGGGTATGTAAACCAATGGTTGATAATAGTTGTATTCTTCAGAATGGATCCCAGTACTTACCTGTACATGAAACTAGATGCAGTCATTGATAAGTTATCTTAGGGCCCCTATATAAACCACATGCACTGGTCAGCTTTTGTGCCAGAATTACTTCTCATTCCAGATCCATCCTTCCAGATTATCCCTGCTGCTAGGATGGGATTCCTGACCCTGTTATCTCCACCTACCTGTGAATATATTTTGTCCAAACTCCAGTACCTTTCAGTGCCTTCAAATCTACTTTGAAGTATGTCTTACCTCTGTAAGGGGGTAATAGGTGGTAGTTAACATAAAAGAGTTTGCTGAAGGTCAGGTACCAAAGGTGTTAATAGGCTGTTTGTTGTTAAAATGTTATAGTGTTGAAGATCATGGTGTAACAAAAGGTGGATTACAGACTCTTATTTCTGTTTGTGCACATTTACTCATGTTGCTCATTTGTTCTTTTGATGAGCAAATCTCATATGGACGTTCTGTGTTGTCTTCTTTAAATATTCCAAATAGGAGTGCAATAATGTTCGTTTTATAACGGATAGCCAGATATACAACATGATTTTAGTATCATAAAGATTAGTGTCCTTGTATTAGAGCCAGTCAAAAGCACTTATTTTCAAGAAATGGGGCTAAAAATAGAAGAATGCTTAATGTTTTATGTGTTTCCTCCAGCAGTCCTCCTCTTTTCTTCAGTGGTAAGATAAGAAAAACTGTTTTCAGAATATAGTATCTTTAAGAGTTTATGAATGATATGATTATATATCCTTTAGTTTGTATTCCAATTCTTTCAAGATTCTCGTAATAAATGTTTTATAAATTTTCCAAGTGTGGAGGATTTGAGAAAAGACAAACAGTTGAAAAATATATAAAACATTTATTTTGAGAATTATGAGATTTGCTGCATTCTTCTATCTGTAGCTTTGCAGTGATAAAGTCAATGGAATTGTTTGTGCAATTGTATATCAGCATACACAAAGATGATGCTAGCATGTAAATATGAGACGAGCTCTCCTGCCAACCACTTTACATAGTAGCTGATGTTTCCTTATATCCCTGATTTATACCAATGAGGTAAGATAATGTATTTACAGGTAACTAACTCTGTACAGAATTTTGCCTCTGAGATACCTTGACCTTGAAATATAGGCAGAAATGAAAACCAAACCAACCTATTTGGATTAAACCCATTCTTTTCTTACTAGCAAATAATTTTATATGTATCCATTTAAAGTGAATTCTGTGTTATACCGAATTATCTTATTTTCTTCAGTATACATGACTAGAAAGGCTAAACCCCCAAAGCTATGTTCTTACTGCATATTGTGCTAAACATACACAGTTCCAGTCATTTCCGCACCTTGAATTTAATGTAAGAAAGCAAAGAATTTAGATTTAGATCACCACTAGGTCTTTAGTTTTAAATTATTTTTTCCGCACTGAAAACTATGGTTTTTATCATGACCAGTACAATGTTGTCCAGAAGGCAAAGGCATATCTGTCAGTAAGCTGTATTATTGTTCTCTAACAGGTATTTTGAATTTAGAGAGTACAGAAAGCTGGTTTCTAGCAGATGCTGTTGCAGTGTTCAGGAATTGTCCAATGCAGCTTGAATGTGGTCACATGACTGAGTGTAAACACCATCATAAATTCCGTACACCTTCACTATCTAGTTACTCTGTTCCATTTCACGTAACGACAATGCTCTGTATTTTCTTCTGAGTGGGAGAGAAAATCGAGTATTCTCTAGTAACATAAATAAAGTCAGAAACTGAACACAACTAACGGAGGGAGTGCAATAAACCACTGAAGTAGATGTCTATTGACTTCCTTTATTTCTAATTGTATGGTACTGCACTGGAAGGGACATCCAGAGGTCATTTAATGCAGTTCTCTTTGCTAAAACAAGATTAACAAATCCATGTCATTTCAGAGATTGTCATCCAGTTTTCTATTAGAGAACCTATGCAACTATTACAACCAGTCCTTTTGATTAGTCTTGCTATTAGGATGTTTTTTTGCATGCTAGTATCCAGCTTTGAGCTCACTTTGTACATTTTAAACCTATTGCTTATTCCCAGTGGACATGAACGGGTCATTCCATTCCTTTTTGCAAAAGCGTTTTATTTTCCTGATGACTGCTACAATGTTGTCTCATCTTTTTGTCTTTAGGCAAACTACTACAATTCAATTATTCTTTTGGCATAGGTAGTATTGATTATTCCTAAGTATTCTTGTCCCTAGCACTTGTGCCACTTAAACTATGTTCTGTTTAAGAGCTAATCCCTACCTCAATAAATTTATCATGTGAACTTTAAGGAAAACCAAATCTTTCTTTCATACAATGTGTAAATACATTATGGAAGTCTTTGCACTGGGCATTGCCGAAACCAAATTATAAATGGGTTCAACAAAAGGATTATACACAGCCCTTATGGAAGATAGGTCCACTGGGAGCTGCTGGAAATAATTTTCCAAATGCAACCTCTAGTAGAGGAGTTCTGAAAACTAGGGATTGTACCTGGGAGGGAAGAACAAGGAAGGGGTTGTTCTTTAATTGCCATGTTTCTTGTATTCTTTCTCAAAGCATCTGCTATGGGATATTTCAGTTATGATCTTTCATTTTATTGTTTCATCTTTAATAAGCTTAGTATACAGTGATTTGCGTATGCATTTTATAAATTTGTTGGCTTATTCTTTCTGATCAAATCCATAAAAGGATTATAGGCCTCTTATCTCCTACCAGATTAATTGTGAGCTAAACCAGCGAAGGTTAAGAGGCTTGCCATTTCCTTTTTGCTCTTTTTGAAAATGGCTGCCTGAGTCTCTCTAAAAAACATGTATCCTTCATCTTGTTCATTAGTTCTTGACCTATACTTTGTAATACAAGCTTCACTCCTTTTTTAAGATAGAAGAAAAACATTATGTAATTATAAAGATAGTCTAATTTGTTAAAATGTCTATTTTTTTTTTTTTCACTGTCCTTATTTCTTGGTTTCACTTAAGTTTTAAGGCAGGGAATTCCAATTTTGAATTATTCAAGGAAGAAAAGTATTTCATACTTCTTGTTTCTAAGTAGGCTCATTTTTGGTTTTATTGATTTCCCTCTTGTCCTTCCCTTATTTTTTTTTTATTAAGAAATTTGGCTGAGATTGGTCTTTGGAGGAAAGTAAATTGATTTTGTGCAAGCTAGATATTATTTGTGGGTTGGGGGAAGAGTCAATTAATTTAATACCAAGGCTAATATCTATCCCTTTTCCAGCTTCTATTTTCTGACTCATTTTGTAATTTCTTAGTACAGCTTATCTTCACCTGGCTTTCACTGCTGTGACATGACCGCGGTATATTATTTTTCTTTTATCTGCTTTGGAAAAAGATTGTGTATTTTGATCTCTAATCTTGTCCTTGCCAGAGTGGGTTACTGCAGTTGTTTTCTTTGTGAGCTGCAGGTGGAAACAAATGAAGAACTTCAGCTGGAGCATATTGTGAGTTACGTGACAGTATTTTATGAGAAGACTTTGTACAGATTATGTATTAATTGGCAGTGCACTTTAAAATGAAATTAAGATTGGTTTTTGATTTGTGACGTGTTTCTATGCTATACCTTCCAGGAATAAAGGGGCCCTTGTTAGGATTTGGATACTGGGGTGAGACTTAATTGCCCTGACCTGCCCCAGCTGGGGCATCCCCACCCTGGCCCAGCTGTGGGCAGTTGGGTCAGACCCAGCTCATCGACTGGCTTCCTACCTCAGCTGGGGCACTGCCTCCTCACTAAGAGCTTGCCAGAAGATCTCTGCTCTCTGCAAGTGAAGGTACTGTGTGACAGGACTCTGGCTGGTGGCTTGCTGTCCTTAGAAAGCGGTCTGTCCTTCTGTACGCTCACAGCCTTGTTCTTTGAGCATTAAGATCAACAAGGTAGGGTGGGATGTGTTTTTGGTGTGGTTGCCTAATAGGCTTCTGTGTTTTTGGAGGGTTCTGGGTCTGTATTTTGTTACAAGTTTGTACTGTCTCCTGGCATTTGAGAGATGCTGTAATGTTTATTTCCTTGTTCAAAGCTTCTCTAAAGAGCTACTTTGAAAAGAATTTGATTTTGTTTGGCAGAGTCATAGCTAAGATGTACTTTGTTGTCTCTTACACCTGTGCGAAGGAGGTTTTAGTTAAAATGCGTGAATACAGAACTTAATTGCAAGGTGTAAAATAAAAGAATAAGATAAAAGGACAGTGTTAATCATCTGTCCCAATGGCTCAATGAAATTTCTAGAGGAGGTAATAACACTGAACCAAAGTGAAATGCTACAGCTCTTTGTTTCAAAAAAGTCTTGTCTTCCTCAATAAATAAGTGGAGTGTTTTAAAAAAACAGATGAACAAATAGTTGTCTGAATACGGTTCTAAAATAGGAGCCTTTTCAGATGAGGAAAAGATTCTGAAACAAAAATCTATCTAATAAATAATGGTTGACAAAAAGAGTGTTTCAGTTGTTTAGCAAGTATGGATTGAGCGCAGTTAAAGTCAATCAAGCTAGAAAGGATTAATATTTTTCTTAATTGCTGCAAGGTAATTTTTACCTTTTTTGAGTGTGTTCTTGGACCTCAAAGATTTTAACTTATGGTTGAATAATTGAGGGGTGGTTGGGTTTTTCTCTAGGATAGAAATAAAAGATGAATAATGTTCACATAGGGCAGTGGAATGAGGAGAATGATTAAAAATTGTCAGCATTATTATGAAGATACAGTGGAAGTCCAGGGGACAGGAGCTGTCTTCTTTTGTTGCTAATTTATTCTAGTTAAAAAAACCCCATGCGTTTGTTTCCAGATTGCTGAGTTTAAATGGAAATTATGGCCTCTGTAGAGCAGCAGGAGATATTAATTCTTTACAGGCTCTGCTTTTCAAGCCTAATCACAATCTCACCTGTTCCTTACTGGGGACTGCAGTTAGAGGTATGGACTACAGTCATAAAGATGGGGATGGAATTGTGATAAACCATTTTTTTTAGTTAACAGACAAATTAAGACAAGCAAAATCTATCCAAGTAATTAATTGCCTTTTTTTATGGAAGTCCAGCCTCTGGTATTTGAAAGACATTTGCAAAAACATCACAGGATTCTCTAATGCTTTCGTACTCTAACAAAAAAGTAATTTTAAAACCTCCCTAGTATTGTATTCTTGTGTATTTTACAGAATATTGAATCCTAGCACATATTTTACTTATTCCTGTTTCAACAGAATAATGCCAACATCAAACAGACACACAAACAAGACACTTGTGTGCTTTACACTTTGATTAAACTACTGTATAACCTGTTGGATAATCAAAAAAAGAAAAAAGTCCAGAACCTGGAGGTTAGTCAACCCAAGAGAAGAAACTGGTAATTACAGATGCTACTGTAGCCAGCAAGGACAGCTGAATTTGACACAATTTATGATGTAAGTTAACGCAAACTGCTGCCAGCTTCTGTTCATAATAATATACTAGATTGACAAGTGAGTTGTTATGGTTTACACTCCTTCCTTTCTTGTCCCTGATAGAGTAGCACTAAGCTTGAAGGGGGGCAGTGTGGACAGCTGAGGATAATAATGGTTTAGCCATTTTAGATTAATCAACTTACAGCTGTGGGTTAACTTCCTGAATCACAGTTGATTAATACTTTTCAGTGGCCTTCACTTTGACTTTAAGTTGCTGACCTACCACAGTTTCAAAAAGGGAATGTGAATGTCACTCCTCTACTGGACGTTAGTGAGCTGGCTGTTGAATTTTACGATGTGGTTTACTTGTTAGTAAACCCTGAAAATCTTCAGTGCAGGTTCATAGAAGTGGCTGAAGAGCACATGGCTAAAACCCTGCAGTTTATAATCATTCTGTTCTTATACTAGATCGTATTGTCAGCTTGCAGTGGTCTCGAGCTTCACTGGGGTTTGATTAATGACCACATTAAAAATGAGTTTATGACAAAGATCTGGATGTGTGGCTTTATATCTGTTTTGAGGTGCATTGAGATTATACATTTATAGAAAGCAAAAATAAAATACCTGTGAATGGGTTTGAATCAGCTGTTGATGTTCTACTAGAATTTGCTTTCTTTCATAGAATCATAGGATGGCCTGGGTTGAAAGCGGGCCTTGAACCCCTCCAGGGATGGGACATCCACAGCTTCTCTGGGCAACCTGTTGCAGTGCCTCACAGTGAAAAATTTCCACCTAATAGCTAACCTAAATCTCCCCTCTCTTAGTTTAAAACCATTCCCCCTTGTCCTGTCACTGTCAACCCCTGTAAGCAGTCACTCCCCCTCCTGTTTATAGGCTCCCTTCAAGTACTGGAAGGCCGCAACGAGGTCTCCCTGGAGCCTTCTCCAAGCTCAACAAGCCCAGTTCCTTCAACCTTTCTTCATAGGAGAGGTGCTCCAGCCCTCTGATCTTCTTTGTGGCCCTCCTCTGGACCCCTTCCAAGAGCTCCACGTCCTTCCTGTGCTGGGGGCCCCAGGCCTGGACACAGCACTGCAGATGGGGCCTCACAAGAGCAGAGCAGAGGGGCACAATCACCTCCCTCTCCCTGCTGGCCACCCCTTTTTTAATGCAGCCCAGGAATAGATGTCATCTTCCTTGATTTTTATTTTGAATTAATTGCTCTCATTTTCCCCTGGAACTGAAAGAGTCTAATGTTTTTTTCATAATGTAACTTGGGCCTCTGTCATAATATAGACCAGTTATCATTTTGCTTGGATAGATGTGTCTGATCCCTTATGGAGAAAATTCTGCACAGTGAATATAATGCAGCAAAATAACACAAGTATAATAGAGATATATATTTTAAAATTAGATGAGTTCTTTGCTAAATACTTAACAGTTACTAAGCATCTTTATGAGCCAGATACCATTACTTGCTTTACACAGTAAGTTTTGTAATTAACAATGGAAATAAGTAGCTACAGGCAAGATCTTTGTGCATATTTATATTTCATTTTTCTTGCTTATTGCAAAGAAATTTATCAGATTTGCATATTTTCCTTTGGCAGGACCTTTATTGCCTTCTATAAAGTTTTTAAATATCTTGAGCAAAGCAGCAACTTTCCTCAATTGTTTGTGCACTCATCTCATTTCCACTTGTATTGTTAACTGAAAGTAGCATTGCTGGAGAAAAAAAAGGGCATTTTGAAATGGGAATGTGTGTGAAGTTGTATCTTCTGTTTTTTTGAAGATAATAAAAATTAAAATAATTGAATGCAGAAGAGAACAAAGTTAATGATAGTTGATCTTATGTAGTGGAGTGTTCATTTCCTAGAAACTTTCAATAGAGACAAAAGTTGCAAATTGTTTTGGAAAGCAAAATCAGACTTTAAAGTATACAAGAGCCAGCTACATGATCATTATATTTACCGAACAAGCATGCAGGCAAACATCACATGTTTAAAAGACGCAAGAATAAATTTGAAAGGCATCCAGTTACATCAGACAAATAGCTTTAGATGAAGATTCCAGCAGAGAACAAATTAAGAATTGGCCCAGAATGCGGGTGGTAGTTTTTGGTCTAATTTAGTAGTGTGCATTTACTATCAATAGATTTTCTTTGTAGAAAAAATGGGTTGGTGTAGTTACTGTGGATTCCATCATAAAATAACTCTTTGGATGCTGCTACTATACAGCATTTGATGGTAAAAGATGAGTGAAACAGAGTTCAGCGTATGCAAATATGGCATATATTACTAAAACCGGCAGGCTTTGGCGTCAGAAAGCATAACTAATCTTTCACTGTAATTTATAGTAATTTTATCTTTTTTTTGCAAATGTGTGGAGTTTTCAGAACTCTTCAAAATGAATCAAGACTAAAATACAAAAGAGGGCATATTTTTCCATCATTTTTCTCACCAGTGAACTTGCTGGACTTTCCTCAGTAAATGGTTTGTTACAAGTTATTCTGTAGATTAAGGTTTCTGTTGATAATCCTTGTGCATGAAAGTTTTGACTCTGGTAAATAATAGGATGAGAACACACCTGTGGATATGTTTAATGAATGCAACTGATTTATATAATACTGAAATGCAAAAATGGTTATAGAGAAATGTGGTTCTTTGCTTGAGACTTGGTTCAGAAAGATATCTCTTACTGTGAATTTATTTTTTCTGAGTTGCTGGATTGGACCCTTAATTTCTGTTAGTGGTATAACTCATCTGTTGGGTTTATGTTAGCTGAGACTGTAACATGGTGGGAAGAATTTTGTCTCCTTTCACAGTTGCTTTCTTTTTTTTTTTTTTTTTGAGTGAAAATGAGATTTTGGTTAGGTTTTCTCTTGAAAACATACAAAGCTAGCATAAAACTATTAATTCAGTAGTTTTTACTGTTTAATGAATATATACTAGGTGCTAATAAATGTTTTTAAGAGGGCTTTTAATCACTATATGTTCTTGAATTGTGTTTTTTATCCTGTTAAAAAAATAAAATTAAAAGCTTACTTTGAGTTATAACATTATCAGTATAAGAATACACTTACAGCTGTTGCCAGACTCTCCACCCATATCTTTCTGTAGTTATTTTTCCGTGTTGGCAAAGGTGTACTTCTTTTCTATTATCTCTTTAGAGAAAGATTGAACTGTGTTTACTGATATTTTTAAAACATACTGATTAACACATCCTGCCTTGATTGGTAAATGTCTGACATTAGCAGGGAACTAAAAATCGCTTTCAGATTTAAATGGGTTTTTGCAGTATACTGTAAGAATTTCCATGCCTACGGGTGTTCCAGCCTTTCCTAAGGACTGTCCCCACACTGTGGTAGTGGACACAGTGTTTTTGTCTGTACTAGCTTTCATCTTGATCTCTTCCCTGAGACCCCAAACAAGCGGGCATAAATATAATTGGCATTTAGATTGCACTGTATGTCTATTTACTTTAACTTTGTTATAGTAAATATTTAATTTGCTGTAATTTGATATTTAGATCACAGTTCCTAAATGTATGTAGCTCATTTTGACGTTATCATGATGGTAGATATCCTAGTGAATAATTTTATGACTGATTAGGTTGATGACATCAGCGGAACTACAAGACTGTAGAAGCATTAAATAGCACTATTGCCATAAAAAATTTAAAAAAATTAAAAAACACTTTTGCCAAAAAAAAAAAAAAAAAAAAAAAAAAGCAGCAGCCTTGTATGCCAGTCTCTTGAAATAGAAATGTTTTCCAGGGAATGTGTTCAGGATAGATTTGTAGGAGGCTGTGTTCCATGCCTGCAGGAGCAGTAGTCTTCCTTTCTGTGTATTGTATGTATTAAGACTTTTGGTTTTCTTCTTTTGCCTGCAAAACATAACAGTCACGTATGTACTGGTTATACAATATGAACTGTCTGTCATCCTCAGTTTATAGTATTTTTCTTTGAAGGTAATTTATATCTTCTGTTATATATCTCTGAATGGAATGGCATTAGTCCCTTAACATTGCAGTGCACACAGGTGTGCATTAATGAAGTGATTAATATTGAGGACTATTGAGGTGAGAGGACAAGGGGTAACGGGTATAAGCTGAAAGAGGGTAGATTTAGACTAGACATTAGGAAGAAGTTTTTCACTGTGAGGGTGGTGAGACGCTGGCCCAGGTTGCCCAGAGAAGCTGTGGATGCCCCATCCCTGGAGGGGTTCAAGGCCAGGCTGGATGAGGCTTTGAGCAACCTGGGCTAGTGGGAGGTGTCCCTGCCCATGGCAGGGGGTTGGAACTAGGTGATCTTTAAGGTCCTTTCCAACCCAAACCATTCTGTGATTCTATGACTTTTTTTTTTTTTTTTTTTTTGCCACGTTAGTTGACCAAATAGAAGTAGACTTTAAACTACTGTACAATATGTTTGAGTAATGACTAGGAAATGATAAATTTTGTTAAATTTTCTATTTTGTAGCTATTTTGTAGCCCTTTTTCCTGGATGAATATCTTCAGCTGGGCTGTTGGACAGACAGAGGCACATGCTAGCCAGATGGTTCCCAAATGTTTCCTTCCTCTTGCACTGATTATCTGTACAAAACTCCATTTGTTCAGCCAAATTCTTATTTTCTGCGAATATTTCACAAAATGGGCCTGGCATGGGAGGAACCCATGGTTTAAGAATTTTCTTGTGCCCAGATGTATGCTAGAGCTCTGACCAGATGAGGGATGCTTGGGAATGTGGTGAAATACCAATGCAGATTTACAGTAGAATCATGTTGCTGTGTGGACATCTTTGGCATGAGTTGTGGGTTACTTTGGTGAGCACTTAAGAGGGTTTAAATGAAGGCTGCAATATTCAAATACTTGGTTTCTTTTTGCATTTTTCTTTTCTTGAGGATTGGCAATTGCTCAGGTCAAATAGAATAGATGTATCTGTTCAGCAGTCTCTTTTTTTGTTGTTTGTTTTGGGTTTTCGGTGTGGTTTGTGGGGGTGTTTTTGTGGTGGGTTTTTTGTTTGTTTGTTTGGGTTGTTTGCAGGGGTTTTTTTTGCCTTTGAGGCTGGATTAACTGGACATATGGTGCTGGAGATTTTCTCCTCTTCATTAAAGAGGCATGAGTTGCTGCCATGCTAGTCTTCTGATGTCTGTCCAGAAGATTCTGTAGTCAATGAGACGTGCTGAGTTGTGGGTTTAGTTATCCTGGCAGGTTGTTAGAGACAAAAAACAGGAGTTGCAACTCTGATAACAGAAGTCTGTACAGAAAATTCCCTAAGGAATACATAAAAATGTGAACTGCTTAGTAATACAGCATCATTTCTATTCAGGAGCTGCCTAAATGTGTTCTGCATATTTCTGTGAATTCCAGAGTTGTGATTGTATTCACTTTTGATGCTTAATAGATACTATAAAATTATTGTTGATGGGTTGGAAACAATATAGAGCATTTGCATTTGATTTTTTTTTTTCTAAAATCAGGGGATTGATAACTGATGCCAGTCAAATTTGGCACTGGTGTCTATTGGGTTTGGTACACTGTTATTGACCATAAATATGTTCTATCATATAAAATATGTGTTAAATATTAATGTACAGTTAAATAATGCTGTATTTAAAATATAGTTCATGTTACTGACTACAATTAAACCTGTCGTAGATAACCTGTCAAGGTTAAAGCAGGCTGTAGAGCTTAGTATGTTACCTCAAGCTCTGACTTCAGGCTAATGACCTCTGTTTTTCCCAAACAAACCAAAGGCAACTGGTCTTAGTACCAGTTTTCAGTCTATTTTGTGGACCTTTACTTAAGAGCATTGTCAGGTCTGCAGTTGTGATAGCACAGTTTGTCCTTTTTTTTTTCTTCACAGGCCGAAAGTTAAATAGTTGGCTGGGACTGGTGGAAGCAAATTAGGTTTAATCATGTAGCAAAAAAGCTTAGACTTGAGAGGAAGGTCAGTGTTTTGGAGAGTAGCTCTGAAGAGTTATATTGACTATTGGGTTGTGTAAGTCTGCAGGCCTAAGAAATACAGACTGATATCTGAAGGAATAAGTGTCTGTTATGTTAAGGTTGAAGCTAAAGTAAGTTTTCAAAGATGAAAATTTCTTATAAGCCTTGCTTTTGGGATCTGCAAGTCCTCAGGACTGAAATTAATGCCAAATTGCCAGGTTGAATTGCTTTTTGGTTAATTCTGAGTGATGTTGTATCTTGGGTACGTTTATGACATGAAATCGACTTAAATTTTGGGATAATTTGGCTCAAAAAGATAAGCTTTTGATGAAGGTCTGTGGCAGCATAATGAGTTTTTTGAGGTGTGTTTAAAAAAAAGGAAGCACATGATGTAGAGCTGAAATAATTCGAGAGCACAACAGATCTAGCAAGGATATTGATAGGGTGTAGGTCTTACCCCAGAAAAGTAAACTGGTGAAGAAATGTGCATTGTAACATGCTACTAGTAGGCATGGAGTGCAGAGTTTGAAATATAAATACAGAAATTTGCATACTAGAATATTCTAGAAGAACAAGTTTGACTAGAAAGTCCAAATAATGTTGCACTGCAATTTTAAATTGAGATGATTTTTCTAGTAGAAAACATAATTTCTGTGATTAAAAAAAAAATCTACATAAGACCAATAATTTTTTTGTGCATATATCTTTATATGTACTGGATGCTACTGTTCTCCACATTGGTCATAAAGTTCCTGACTTCAGTCTTACAAAAACATGCTTCAGGACTGTCCAAAACTGCAAAATATTGAATTTAGAAGACTTATAAGTTGTCTTCAATATTTTATTTATGACTTTTTTCAAGATTAATTAACTTGCTCTGCAGAGAAAAAGTAAATGTGTTTTATGCCATTGGGCCATGGATTACAGGGAACTATTTGATACCGTAAGGGAGATGATGTAGTACAGCCCCTGGTAGTATCTTGTACTGGCTTCAGTTTGCATCTCAAATTATGTGCAGATAATTAGTATTAGCTGTATTGGCTTGGGACCTGTTTTCACCCAGATGTAAAATCATGAGTAAAGAACAACTGCTTTTGTTAGCCTTGTATTTAATTCAGAACAGAATTACTCAGTAATAAAAAGTATGATGAATGTATTTACTGTGAAATGCTGGCAAATGCACCTGCAATGTGCATTTGAAGTCTGATAGACAATGATGTTAAAATTATGTGGCTAAGTAAAACATAACTGTTTCCATCATATTAATTCCATAGGTCCTGGACAGCCCTAGCTTTACAAATAAACTGATGGGTTCTGAAACAAGATCTTGGCACTTCTCATGTCTTATTGAAATTATTGATGACAGTGGTTAAAAATCCAGAAAGGCAGATAGAACATTA
>NW_010097693.1:22675-28516 GCF_000699245.1 Pterocles gutturalis | reverse complement strand
CGGGGCTCAGGCTCCGCGGAGCCCGAGGTCGGTCCCGGCGCCGTCGCTCCGAGACACGCCCCCGGGGAACGGAGATCCGGGGGGCTCAGGAGGGCCGGTCCCTGGGCGAGCCTGCTGTGGGCTGTCTGGGGGATGAAGGGGTCCCTCAAAAAAGGGGATTGGGGTCCTTCCTTGGAAGCAGGTGGCAAAAGACTGGCCGAGGAGGTCTGCTGCAGGCCACTGCCTTGGGGAGACCAGAGAGCACCTGGCCACCTGGAACTGGACCGAGATTATTAAATGATTTGGCAATGGCCACCAAGCAGATGCCAGCCAGATGCATGACAGCTTTCTGCTGCTATTGACCTGATACAGATGTGAACTAGTGACCTTTGAGGTGAAATGTTTCGTAGTCTATTACCGATTTCCCAAGCCACCAAATCCCGCTAACAGACAGATTCAAGTATTTTATGTCCATCAACAAACCAAACTCTGCTCCAAGCAAAGCACACTGCAGATGGGATGAGAAAAGGAATTACTCATCTGTAAAGATCAAGTAAAAATAAATTGAGTCAGGGTACAAATCAAGTTGCATTTAAACATGACAAATTTTGGTTAATTTAATTCCTACCTTCATGCGCAGCCCATCTGAGAGTATTCTCTATTATCTGAGAGTTAAATTTACCATTCAAATATAGGTTTTGCCTTTGGGCTTAAAAAAAAAAAACAAACAAAAAACCCAAAACCAAATATACAGTTTAATCTATAATGCAGTATATTATGATGGTTTTCCAGATAGAATCATATAATTTAAAATTAATTCTCTGGGTGATAACAAGATTAATAGGAAGAATACTTTAAGCACATCTGACACCTTTAAGTACAGCTTTTGTGATTTTTTTTGGTCCCTGCATGGCTGAGTGCACACTTTTACATGTATTTAATTTACCGTAGTTTCAGAAAAGGTGTAGGGGAACACTCTGAACCGCAGACCTCCTTTACAATCCCTGAGGTCATTTTGAATGCTTAAGCAACACTGAATGGCTACTTCTAACAGCAAAACATAGTCTAGAGAGTTTTCCTGTACTTTATTTAAAAATAGCTCTCATAAATACAAAATCTATTATATATGATTGTTTGCATGTGACATGAGAATGATAAGGTCTGGACAAAACTCAAGAATAATAGCATTTCAATGGTTAGTATTGTCATGAGAATGCTGCAGTTTTGCCATAATGTTTGCAGAAATAAAGAAAACTATGGGGTTCTTTTTCAGTTTTGGCTTAGCGTCATAATCATGACTCAATGTTTTTTAACAGAAAAAACCAGAAAACCCTCACACCTCATGTTTCGCACTTAACTGCATTTTCCCAACATACAGTTTTCTAACAGATTTTTCTAGGCCCTGTGCTCTGGTAGTTCACCCCATTTCCCTCCCCCACCCTTTTTTTTTTTTTTTTTTTTTTTTTGGGCATAAGTCACCAGTGAATCAATTGATGGGGAAAGGAAAAGACTGACAGCACTAGAGAAAAGTTCAAAGCAGGGACTGTGTCTTCCTCTGCCTTGTGTACCACCTGGTAAAAGGCTTCAAGAACATGTCTGAAATGCCAGCCCTGCTAATCTTCTTTGGTTTTTGCTGGACTATGGTAGATTTTTTTTACTTGCAGTAAGCCCATATGTAAGACTTACTTCAGTAAGTAAAATTCTGGAATAACAAGTGTTCATTCTGGTATCATTATTCAGGAATAGCTGTTTCAGTAAACTTTCATGTGTAGAGAGGGACTTGGGGAGAGTGGGATAGGTCTTTTGGAAGAGACGTGTGGTGTGTACAATGCATACCATGAAAAAAGTCTGGTGACAGCCTTAGCACCAAGTAGAAAACTTTGGGCTGCTACAGCAGTACTAATAAATAGCACCTCATGACCAGTGGAGCTTACTAGATAAATGAATAAAACTGAACAGCATATGAAGACGAACTCTCAAGGAGGAACATCTAAATCAACAATTGAAATAACTCCGTAACTATAGTAGAGTTCTTACCACTCCACAATAGTTGTTTTAGTTCCATTTCTGATGCTTTACCAGACAAATGTTTGTTTCAGTTCTTCATGTGGTTAATTACTTCCCATAATGTTATCTAGAACTATGGGTTCATGGCAACTGAAGTCCAAAACTGAATCCAGAAATACAGTGCTGAAAGAATAAATTACATAGATAAAACAACTGGGTTTTCAATAGAGAGCAATCATGCTTCAGCTGGTAATTTTCTGCAGCAAGGCTTACCTTCTGACATTCCCCAGTGTGAATTATTCATGCCAAGAGAGCCAAAGCCTAAACAGCTGATGTATGGAAATACATAGAACGACCACACACCTTAGGCTAGAAACTTGCCTAAGCACTCTGTTGTGAAATACTGCACCCTTCCCTTCTGACTAAGAAGAAGCAGTTTTTCTAGTTTCCTGTTTGCCTTCTGACAACCAAACTGCCCTTATTATTTCACCTTGTGTATCTGTGCTAAAGCTATACTGGGAGCTAGCTCCCTTGTTTGGAGAAAACAAGTAGGTTCTCTGTATCCTGTCACAGGTACTTAGCCTCCACCCAGCTGAACACACATTACAAAAAAAGACAACCCTAAAACCCAAAGCTCATAGACATACATGATTTTGTGAGCTATTCCACATTTTGGCTAGACCAGGTTAGGTGTTCTGCTATGGTGGCAATACAAGTACTTGCATTCTTGGGTTTAGAAAGAAGACCTAGAAAGTATAGACTGGAAAGAAACACTTTGCTCACTGAGTTCAGTACACTACCCTTGCAGGCAACTGTGGAGTTGTTAAGTCCAAAAAAGTTAAAAAGTAAATCCCTTCTTTCTACTGTATACTGTAAGAGCCCTACCCTCTCCTGCTTCTCCCCAAAATACCCTATAACAAACTTAAGACTTCTAGCAGAAAAGACAAAAAAAAAAAAAAAATCTCCAGAAAACAACATACCATAGGCCAAAAATGGAAAGACAAGGCATGCTATGGGCATCTGCAACTGGGAAAGGAACTGGTCAAGTGAAAATGCCCAGGGGACCTTAGAAAATGAATATTGCACACAGAACAGAGGAAATCAAAATGTCTCCAGCAAGTCACTTATAACCACAGGGAAAGGTTCCACTAGACTAAAAGGAAATGTTCAGTTTTATCTCATAAACACAAGAAAATACTGACCAGATAAAAATGAGAACCTTCCAATATACTAAGCGCATGCATGCGCTCGTAGCAATTCCTGATGGTTGAAAGAAAGACAAACATAGGTAACTTATCAAAACATGATCTTTCATCAACAAAAAGTACAAAAAATTAGGCCAACCACCCCATCATGGTATATATGGATACAAAGGAAGGACAAAGGAAGTGAGAGCCAGCCGGTAACAGCTGGGATCAGGGATCATATATGCTGGCAGTTTGGAATAACCATTGAGGAAAACAAAGGGTTAAGAATCAAACAACAAGCTATCACTGATCACAAGACTTTGGTTCTTCCCCAAAACCAAGAGCAAACCTGGGAATGCTGTTCCTCCTGCACTCCACTTCTGGTACGTAGTTTCTCCAGCAAGGTGTATGGGATATCTCCTTCCACTTAATCCCAAAAGGATTACCATTGCTGCGTTTGTTCGGTGAGAGAAGCCCACTAACAGAGATCTTAAGACACGTTGTTCAGACTTTCATGACAGCATAGACTAAAGGTCTTGGAGTCTGCAAACTGTGGAATTTGATTTTCTGATGTTGGTTATTTAATTCCCAGTATGAGAAGTGCACTTTAAAACAGGTTCAACAGTTTACACAGGACATTTATAGGACAACATGTAAGTAGTAAGGTACAGTGTTTCATATTTTGGTAACCTAACCACAGTATTATACTTTCCCTTTGGAATTTGTTCTTAGAGCTTAAGATGCTATTGTCCTAAAATAACTTATCACATCTCTCTGAAGCTTACAATACTTAGACAGAAGTAGGGAAGGGAATCACATCCTTATTCAGTCTGTGTCAGCCACACTCATGCAAAATACCCTCAGAGGCAGGTTAATTTAAGTCTTGTGCTGAATGGAAGAGACTCCCCACACTATTTGCTGTGCTGGCTGAACATGCTGCAATTTTTAGTTGTTAGGTGATAAAATAATCTGTAGTTGGTAATTTCTTCACACATGCAGTTACACTGAGAAGAAATTCTCTGTATGCTCTCTGTGTGACACTGAAGGCTGTGATACACACAGCCTGTGTCACTTAAAGAAGATGGCCGCTACCACTCTGCCAGAAAGCCATTTTGGATTTTAAGTTTCTTTCTCTAACAAAAGGTCTACTAAACAGAACATGCTTACTGCCAAGCTTGAAAATTTTTTTTATTGCTGCCCTATTTTAGGCTAATTAGTCATAAAATTGCATTTATTCTTTTATTGTAAAGCTCCTGGTAAGGACTATTGTTTCCACTAGAGCCTTTATGATTTTGTATTTTCCAAAAGTTAGTATTTTCAACCTATTACACATATTTCCAGGGAATATAAAAAAAGTCAAAGCCACGTTGCCAATACAATGTATGATTAGGAACTTAAATGACAAACAGTATATGCAGTTCAATAGAGTTCTTTCAATAGTCAACTTAATAATTACTTGTGTTGCTTCTTTTCAAAGAAACAAACCCAAACTGCACTTCTTAAATATGGATGGATTACCGTAATATTTATCTGAAATGGATTCATAAGATTCTAGAATGTTATCACTAGTTTTTCTATGAAACCACCCATATCTCTGTTAAACAGACTGTTAATACATGCCAGGCAAATCAATTAGCCTAGTGTCCTCTGACATTCAAAACCTTCCCTGTCTATTCTGCACCAACATGGATTATTAAGACATGCCACACACTTCAATACAATGGCACTACTTAAGATAAAATGCCCTAAAAACCACTGATAACATAAAAACATTAACAGTGACTTAGCTTATACTATTTAATCACTTAGGGTACAAGTGAGATTCATTATAGACATGAAACAAACACTCTCACCACACAAAGGCAGCCTAATCTAAACCATGACCTGTCCTAGTAATCTGAATTAAACTTGCAATATTTTTAAAGTTCAGACTCATTCTATAAAGAAATGAAGTTTGATTTCTCTGTTGCTAGGTTGCTGTCCTTTCTGTTCCTGAACAGCAGATTCTAGCTACATCTCAAGGAGGTGAGATGGGTACACTCCTGATCTTACTCTCTTGCTCTGCTAAAATTCCCTTTCCCTGGCATGTACATTTCAGAATGTATTCTTCCTGCCATTTTGACTGTTAATGTGCTTGTCCACCATGCAGTCTTGCTCTTCGGGGAACTTCCTGATGGTTCTTCAGATTTGCAAAAAAATCAGAGAAGAGCAGAGGCAGAAGAGCTGAGTAGCTAGCAAGAGAGCCCAGAGACACTTCCTTCAGAAATAAGCATCAAGAAATGTAAAGATATATAACTAGTGTACAGAAAAAAGGCAAAAAAGAAAAAAAAAGTACAGATGATGTTTTTCTGAGCAACTGTTAGTTCTTTTGGGGTTTAAAGCCTCAAAACAAAGGCTTTATAGATTTATCATAGAACTGCAACATTAGACTCCCTTCAGTGCTGCAGAACTATGTAAGCAGTACAGACCATAAATAAATGTTAAAGCAAAAATAATAGGGCTAGAATGAAGGAATTATGTTAAGCAAAGACAACACATTCACTTTGAGAAGCTCCCTTACTATATAATTTCTTCTTTTTTATTTAAGTTTTTAGTAAGCAAGAGTAAAGAATAATAAGAATGGGCAAATTTTGATGCCATCAACACATCCCAAGTCCCACTGATTTCA
>NW_010097693.1:22320-22659 GCF_000699245.1 Pterocles gutturalis | reverse complement strand
GTGCTACAATAAATACTATCTGTCACTCAGAGTACAAAGCTTCCATTTTTACATCAAGCACTTATTGTGCATCTTACCATTGCTGGAAAATACTGAAGATTTGCATGTTTTGGTCACATACTTTAGACAAAAGCAGTAAGAATAATTTTAATATAGATTTATGCCATGGCTAAAGACTACAGTAATTCTCTTGAATAATGATTTAAAGGGAAAATGATTCCTCAGCTAAAAACATATGACCTGAAGAAATTACAATATCATTATTACTTCTTTTTAACTTTGCCTAATCACATACAAAGGGTGATATCACTCACAGACTGAATTCAGAATAACCTGAGA
>NW_010097693.1:0-22303 GCF_000699245.1 Pterocles gutturalis | reverse complement strand
AGAATTACGTTTTTCCACAAAGCCTTTTTAGGCTTTAAACAAGACATAGACATAGTCAAAGTCATAATTTTCAGAATGTGTACGCTCAATGCATGAAGTGCACTCAATGATTATTTTCTGTAATATTTTTTATAAAAGAGAGTTTTCTGGAAAGGAAAATTGTGTGGTGATGTGTGTGTAGGCAATATAGTGTTCCCTGAATACAGTTTGAACTTGAGTCACATGCACTTAGCTCCGTTCTTTTCTGTTAAAATCTGTACATATAGATAGATACAGCATTCTGGAAATTAATCTGTTGGTTATGTAATATGTTACCTTTTTATCCTAAGAAGCAGACTGCAAATCAATAAGAGTTCAGTCAGCAAGAATAGACACTGCATAAAACAGAGTATGATGCTGGATTTATTAGATCTGGTTTAGTATTCACTAGAATTTTGGAACATAGTTTCATTTAACAAATTACCAAGGTACATACCTGAGAAAAAGACCAGTGAGCTATATATAGTCAACCTACTAGCTTGAATAAGCATGTGGAAGTTGCCATTTCAAAAAAGTTATTATTGTTAAGGGTACTTAATTTCAGTTTATTCAATGGGAAGTTTACACTGTACTGAAAGCAGTTCCTAAGCCTTTTACACCAAGATTGGTACAATTGTGTCTGTTTAAAATCAAAGTGTGACTGTGGTCAGCAAAGTGACTGTACAAAAATGGCACCTACTAACAGCCTTATTCCTGGTCTGCATTGAGTCATAGCTGCTTTTCATTTTATTTTTCTGTGTTTAAAATATATTTTTTACCACTTTTTATTCCTGGTAGTTGTATAGAATCAACACAGCTGTGGGAGCATGAGCTGGATACATTTCCATTTATATAAGATAAGCAGATTTATTAGCTAATTAATAAATTCTTTAACTTTTATTATCTATGATATGGTGTGATCATAAAAAAAGCAGCTTTACTTTTAGAACACAGGTTAGGTTTTCAGGACTGGCTGCACTGTGGCTGCTCAAAAGAACAAATGCAATATAGAAAATCTAAGAGACGATGAAAAACACAACCTTCATCATGCTGTAGTTACAGTCACTTAAAAGCCATATTTCAAGTGTTTTCCCACATAAAGTGTATTGAAAAAAATCACTAGTATTTGATACCTTGAGTGCTTGATTACTTGACTCATCTGAAATATATTTTTGATTAAATACACCCGTAATATTTCATACATTCTTACAAATCTCAGAAACAATGACCAAAGAAGAATGGAATTAAGATTTCATTTTTCCAACCTTTTAAGATTTCACTTTTTACTTGAGAAAAGTCAGATCACTTAGTGAAATATCCCAGATAATTTCAAAACATTCTGGAGAATAGATGTTGACATTAAGACGACTTGACTATATAAAACATTTAAAATAATATAATCTACAAAGAGTAATGAAGAAGTGTTTTGCAGTATTTTCAAGAAACATGATGAATACCAAATGTAACCAAAAAAAATCTGAGAGTAATACCTATTAGTTGTCTGTAAGATAAGAGTTGGTAAAAAAGGGCATTTGATTTATGAGATGGGAACCTTGAGCATCGATAAAGAATGCAAACAAGGAAACTAGGTGCAATTCCTTTCTGGAACCAATGACTAGTGATTTAGCTTTACATGTCTTAGTTTTATATTTAAAGAAAAGCTGAGCAAAAGACCAGTGCTAATAGACGCTGAACTGCAAAATGGAGTCATCTAACACCTGAATACATAAGCAAACCTGCCAGCCTGTATAGCATTAAATTACATCTGGGCAAATGAATACACAATTGACAGTGCTGTACACATAAAATGGCCTGGAAGTAAACATTTTGCAAATTACATACAAGACAGATAGACACGAAAAGAAACAGGACCTAAACATGTTTATACCCTGAATAGTGTGCACAAAACTATGTCATATAAATAAGTTGAGACAGGATGGCTGAAAAACTGTGAGACTTCAGTAATGACACCCTTGTCTTCATTATACTGTATGCTCATAGCTTGGTTTCTGTTCCCAGACTAGCTACTCTTCCCAATAATGTAATAGGCAAACTTCCCCATCTGCAATGGTGTCTCTACAGAGATACTAGTTCTTATACATCTTTGTAAAAAAGCTTTCCTATCTTCTGATGAAAAATTGTGTATGTGATAGGTATTACATCTATTAACTGAATTACAGTGAAGAAACCCATGCATTGGCCAGGAGAGTTGGTTATTAACTGTCAGATCACTCCTGCTTGTCTGCTTCGTGCTACGGGATGTACAAGATACTCTTGAGTCTGTGTGCCTGTAAAAATACATATGAGAGAGAGGGACAGAAAGAGAAAGGCAGAATAACTACGTGCATAAAAGATCTCAATGAAAACAAGAGCTAAATCAATCTGGGTTGCCAAGAGACCTAATATTCTATTATGATCAAAATAACGCCAAAGGAAATAGAGAGGTCAAACAGCAGCAGCAAAAAAATCACCATTAGTCAGGGTATGAAGATCAAAAATAAACTCTTAAGAATATTGTTTCACAGTGCAGAGGACAGAGCCCAGCCTGAGAAGACGCCAAGAGATCTTATTTGAAAGATATAGCCACATTTGCATTGTGTTACAATCACTAAAATTAAAAAAAAAAAAAAAGAATGATTGAATATTAGATGGCAACATGCTGGATCTTCTATTGGTAACAGATTTTTTCTTAAAAACTGGACTGATAATTGTTTTACTTTGTGGTATTATTACCATCAAAGAAAGATTAACAATGTGAGAACCCAGAGGGATTAGAGAATCAAGAAAAACTGTAACTGTTTAGACCAAAGATTTGGCAAAACATAATAGTGCCCTGAGGTGTTGGAGCATAAAAAGCCAAAAGTATTTGTAGCCTGAGAATTATGACAGGCTCAAGATTTGGAATTACAGAATTGTTAGTGTTGGCAGATTCGTAAGAGGGCAGCTGACTCACAATGATTTTAGTTTTGTTCTCAAAGTGGGACGTGAACAGTTCACAAAGTTCTGCTGATGGAGGAAGAGCCAGATTAGACAGATTCCCTGCAATAAAAAGTTACAAGAAAGTAGGGCAGTCTGCCCGTTCAGCAATTAAGTTGGAATAATAAGCAGATCTGGCTTGTTTCAAAACATCTCTGTACACATTTATATGGTCCAAACTTGTAAGTGTACATGCAGTCAAGAAGTTCTCAAACAGCATTTAACTTGCAGTCCAGAACATTCACTTTTGAGTACATCTGCGAAAAATAAGTCTACAGAAGTAATATGCCCTTTAGGACATTATGAGGGTAGTTCAGCTATTATATATTTAGGAGAAAATCTGGAACTTCCCAAAGAAATCAGTAATATAACAGGAAGCTGCTTTTGTCTAGCAGACAATTATGTTCAGTTAAAAATTAATAGAAAGGTAAAGTATCCCAAAACTTATTTAAATTTTACTTGGACTTTATTCCGTTAAGATTTATTTTTTTAACTTGTCCAAGAATAAATGGTAGAAATAAGTAAAAAGAAATAGTGGCAATTAGCACCTCCTTCACAATTTTTATCTACAAAGCCTCTTATCAACATCACTAATATAGCAGATGGCTATCCTCCAGTCAGTGGAAAATACAGGTCATGATCCTACATGCAGTACATATGGGTTTAGATTTCATACAGAAAAATACATTATTTGAAATCCATGGAACAACTGTAATGTGAACAGTTAAACATTTGTGCAGTATTATTTGGGGGGCTTTGGTTGTTTGTCCCAGGACACAAACATAATTGTTATGAAACAGAATTTGGACATTGGAATCTCCCATTCCCACTGCCTCTGCCTTTCACAGCCAACCACAAATAGAGATTGCACTGTCACATTTCATTCCCAGCAGCTGAAGAACAGATGACTTTATAAAGCACTGTCCACACCTCTGGCACTTCTGAGGTGACAACCTATGTCAGAAAAAGCTTTATTTATATTGCTTTTCTTCAAGTGGGCTGTCTCAAAAGCTGCTTAACTGTTGTTAGCAGAGTGTTAAAGATAAAAGGTATGAGAATTATGAAGTACCAGGGAAAAACCAGGCATGCTGTTAAGAGTATCTGAAATGAGCTCAATAATAATGCAGGGGTGGGGGAATAATAAAAAAGTTAACCTGCCCTACAGAAGACATGGGGAGATGGTTTCTGCATCATATGAGAAGCAGGCTACTGCCTAGACAAGAAACACGATCAGGAAAAGAAACTAGTGCAATGCCTTAAAATTATACCATTGCTCATAGTGTAGGACTGAGGCAGACTGACAACACAGAAAAATGGATTTACTTCATTCCATGGCTGCATCTTCTATGACATGTCTGTCCCAAACAGCTTGTGATCTCAACTCATCTTTCAGGAAGTCCCACAAAGACAGACAATTTGATTTAGGGTACAGAAAGCCTTGGAGGCATGTTCTGTAGAGGAATTCTGTACTGTCAGGGGATACTGTACAACCTGTAACTTAACATTCGCAGTGATTTTGATGCTGTGCTTCAGCCCTATTTCTATTATAGTACTGAAATAATCAGAAACCTTAAACCTGGAAAACAAATTCAAAGAGCAATCCATACACCATCATAAGACATATCAAAAATTGCTCCAATGTAGTAACAGTGCCTCTGTCACAAGGGGCATGAGCCTGGGAGGCAAGATTCAAGAGTCCTAGATATTCTTCAGCCCTCCCTGCTTGTTGTAGGAAGGATGTGGTGTGTACATGCAATAGTAATTCACAATGAACTAGTGACATTCATCTAGAGAGGATGGAGCACAAAGGCCACGGTTTCATGTAAAAGCCTGAGAAAAACTGTGCAGTGGTCTTAATTGCAACTGGTAGTAGCCACAGCACTACAGCATTCAGACTGTTTATTTTATGAATTTCACAGTGGAAAGTCACTCAGTGGAAAGTGGTCCAAAGTGAATTGATTTCCTTTGCCTGTGCCCTTAAATTTGATTAATAGAGCCTTTGGTAAAGCTACTGAAATTCCTATTCATGGCAGCTAGATCACAAAGTACAATGTTGTTCTTGGAGCTAACTCTGAGAATGGAACAGTTAAGATTTTGGGGTTTAACTACATATTGCAAAATCTTTCCTAAATTGCCTACACATTCATATAGGTTTTTCCTTGTTTCTCTTACACTTTTTCCACATTAATTGCTAGCAGAGAATTCTTCACTTACTTCTGCGTGATGAAGAAGGGGATAACATGTTGCTGCTTGCTCTATTGTAGGAAATTGAGCAATTTGCTTCACCCTCAATGGCTTCAGTGTTTATATTTGTAAGATTAAAGACAGAGTGCATATGGCAGTAATTCTGGTATTTCTTCTTGTGGATGAATCATACAGAACAGTGGGACACACTGGGAAATCATTACCGTGTATTTTATCATTAGAAAGGGTCGTAAGCAGTAAGTGATAGGAGTTCAAACTCTCAGTAAAAACGGGTAAGGGTGGTAATAGATTCATGGAACATTTGAGGTTGTAAGGGACAGCTGGAGGTCATCTGGCCCAACACCCCGCTCAAGCAGGGACACATAGAGCTGGCTGCACAGGACCACAGCCAGGTGGCTTTGAATATCTTACAGGAGGGAGACTCCATCACCTCTCTGGGCAACCTTTGCCAGCGCTCGGCCACCCTCACAGTGAAAATGTGTTTCCTGATGTTCAGAAGAAGACTCCTCTGTTTCGGTTTGTGCTCACTGCTTATGATCCTGTCACGGGGCACCACTGAAAAGAGCCTGGCTCTGTCCTCTTTGCAGTCTCTCTTCAGATACTTATATACATTGGTGAGACCCCCCTGAGCCTTCTCTTCTCCAGGCTGAACAGTCACAGCTCTTTCAGCCTTTCTTCATGGGAGAGATGCTCCAGGCCCTTCATCGTCTTTGTGTCCCTTGGCTGGACTCTTTCTAGCATCACTTGTACTGGGGAGTCCTGTACTGGGGTCCGATCATCCACTTCAGCATTAAAAACCAAACTTTTAGAATTAAAATTATGCCAAATAGTAGCTGGTTTTCCTGATTTGTTTTGTTAATTAATAACAGAAATTAATAATGTAACTTTCAGTGATGCTACAGGGAAGAGTTCTGAGGAAAAAAGCAGAGCAGCAAGAAAATGGTTAGCAAGAATAGTGTATGTGTGAGCACAGCTGCACGCTTTAGCTCAACTACCTAAATGTTTTAATCAAAACAAAACCAACAGCATCGTTTACCACCTAGATAACCCTTAATGTTTTTGTCTCTCTCCTCAGTTGTGTGAGGAAGAGGAATTTAAGCCTGTTCCATTCAAAAAACCCACTGCAGTCAGCCCCATTCTGTAGGCCTACCAATACACCAGAAGTGGTAAAAAAAGCAGACAAAAGGAAGCTGGCAACAGCACGGGGGTGCAACGTGGGCAAGTTATCACGAGAATGTGCAACAAACCCTGAGAGGGGCTGTGTTGTTGAATTATTCAAGTGTCTTTGCAATGCTTTGGAAAGAAAATACAAAAGCATTTACGTATCTTTTGAGTGGAAAGGAAATAGGTATGGAAAGGTCCAATAGACTATGAGATCCTAGAACTGAGTCTGTCCTAGATAGCTGCCTTCTGTTTTTCAGGCTGCATCTACATGTTCTGTTTAATTTTACACAACAGCAGGCATCTCTCACTATTTCACTTTTCTACCCTCTGTCTTTCCTTCACCAGTGTAAAACTGGATCTATTAATTACAAGGCTTTAGAGTAAACTGTTCTGGTTCACTGATCCACCAGATAACTAATCTACAGAAAAGAGGGGTATGTTCTCTATCAGATTAGCAGGTTTATCTGCATAGCTGTATGATTACTTCATATGACACAAAGGACTGGATAGAGCTTGCCACTTGTGATGCACAGGAGGAGAGAAGAATGAATGGGATCACCTCTTTTTGTCAGCAGCCCACAATTAAGTCCGATCAGGTGCAACGCAGGAGGGCATCCTCACAGTGCAATAAATAAAGTTTCTGAATCTGCCTCGTCCTCTTGCTCCCATAAGGACTCACATCAGTCTGGTTTATTAATACCACATCACAGACCCTGCCTTCCCACAATCAGACTTCTCGCTGACAGTAGCATCTCATGGGCTAAGTGCTAGGCCCTCTGTCACCTCTGGTACTTACACACATATCAGTTTCCCTTTTCAATGACTGGTAAACACCCTCGAAGAAAACCAGATTAAGGAGTGTAGACTATGAAACAATGAAAAATAACATATAGCTCCAGTTACAGAGAAAGAGGATGATCTTCTCATCAATATTCTTAATTGCCTAATCCTCATCAACTTACAGAAATCTGTAGGGGACTAATGTAAAATGAGGGGCTAGTATTATCATTATTGAGTACTCAGGCTTGTTACCTTTTCCTCTCCAATTCTGGAGAGGAAATGTCTACTGCAGAGATCCTCTGTTGAAAAATTTTCTGAGTAATTATGAGTAAACACAAAAGGTCTTGATACAATGCCCCTTCCCCTTCCTGTGAAATTCAATAGGAAATGTTCCTTTTTTGACCTTTGGATGTAATACTATAATCATAACTACAGATATGTCAAAGTTACATGTCGGGCTGATGAAACCATGAAAAATTTAGTGAACTTGACAAATAGTCATGGTTCTTAGTCCTTAGACATTGCATTCTGGAAGGGAAAAAGGGGTCAGTAAAAGCAGCTGAACTCCAAAACCAGCGCCCTACCTACAGTACTCATCTCTCAGACTACTGTTCTGCCATGCTGAAAGAAGACCAAGATAGCTCTGTTAGTTTTCAGGTGTCTCTTGACTGGCAACTTCTGAAACACCTACTTCAGTCCTTCTGCAGAAAAAAATCCTTTGGTCTCCAAAGAGTATTCCAATCTAATCAAAGTGATTTCTTCCTATTTCTCTACATTTTCCTGGAAGTCCAATAGTGCTACTCCTACTTCCTATGTGGCTGAACCAAGGCAGCAAAACAGAATTAAATAAAAATTAAAATAATGGACATATGCAATCTATAACTACCTTCACAAAAAAGGTTATGCCTACATGATTCACACCAATAATTCTTGCAAATAAAAAGCATATTCATCCTGGAAACTTTTTGAACCTGTTTCTTCCTAAAACAAACTACCTCAGCTGTATCCTATCAACAAGAATTTGAGTAAAGACTGCATTTTATGTCATCCCTTATGATCCTCACTCCTTTCAGAGTCAATGGTAGTAGCCACTAGGGCTATGTGTTGTCACTGGGAAACTTACTCTTTTCCCTTCAAGTGAAAAAGGAAACAGAAGGCAGGACTAAAAATATCTATTTCTAAGTGTTATTTGGCCTTGTTCTTATTACTTTCTTCAGTCTACCTTTTTTTTTCTTTTTGTGCTGTTGGGACCTCTTGGGGGAAAAAAAGGCATACAAAATAAACATGAACTGCTTGTCTTTTCACTGAATCTTCTCTTAATAATTATACCTTTAGTTCCAGGATAAAGTAGTGTAAGTTTGTTCTCTAAGTCCTACTGAATTTACCAGACTGATCATGAGATAGGGCTAAAACTCATGTGTAGTCTCCGAGTACACAAGACTTGATGTAGCTGAATATAGCCTGTCCTGGTGTTGCAGTGATACCAGTCTGAACTAGGCCGCCATGCAGCTCTTGACATCAGACTTTTACTCCTGATTTGAGGCCTCCTGAAGTCAATGCCAGCTTTGATGACACCTGAAGTCAGGCCAGGCACTCACCACTTCTGTTAGGCCACTCACTCTACTCCCATGTGCATCTTCTGGCTCCTTTTTTTTAGACCATCTCTTTCAGAGTCTCTTGCTGCACTCCAGGCTGGTATGTAAAATTCCAAGGCTGTTTTGAAAGCCAAATCCTCAAAATACGAAACTCTCCTTTCAACTGCCAATATTTTTATGAGAGAGACAGAATTGCCACTGCAGCTTCTGAGCTTTTATAAGCAGCTGGGCCTGGGTCAGAGATGACTGTGACAGCATGTGAAGCCTTTTTCCTGCTCCTCAGTCACAGAGTCCTCTTACTTGGATTATACTTATTTCTCCTGCTCCAGGACTGGCAGCTGACAACAACTATGGTCTGCTATCCTTTAAAGTTTGTAGGGATAATGTTCCTAATAAAACAGCAAACAACTCATGATCTATAGATATCTACAATCATATATGACCATTTCTCAGTTCCCTGAGAAGGGAGCTGTAGCTGGAATCTTTGGAAAGACACTGGAGTATGGGACAGGTCTCTTTAACACTCTCCAAGTCAATTCTGAAAAACGCTTTATTGGGAAGCCCAGAGTTCTGTTAAAAAACAATTCTATTATTCTGAAATATAATGCCTTCCAAACACATCTGTTACCCAGAAAACAAAATAGATAATTTGCAACTGGTTAGTGGGCTACGTTAGAATCAAGCAAGTAATTTACTTAGTTTCAACTATTTATCCAGAATCCTGAGCATATGCTCAGTCTTATAGCCATTACCTGCATGATATGACTGACAGCACATGATATTACTGACAGCACCTGGGATTACTCATGCCACATCCCCAAGGTATCACTTTAGCTTCTGTAACTTTAAATGCCTGTGAAGGTACTTTGAAAATATATTTTCTATTGAATTTGCTTGTTTTGCTGACACTACTGCTAGGTAGACACAGAAAGGCAGCATTATTAAGTGACAGAAGCACAGGTTTCAGGAAGGATAACTGCTTTCTACTTCATTCAACTCAGTCAAACAATTAATGACTTTGAAGATAATCCTGTTGGAAAAGGAGATGAAAAGCTGGATATAAACTCAGTGACTGGTGGGCTCCTAACAGGCTCAGCCAGTTTAAACTGAAGCAGCTGAATTTTGTTTAAGATCTCAACAAAATTAACCGTTTGCTTTATCAGGTCCTTGCCCAGCAGGGAGAGACAAAGTTTCCAGGCAAGTTGAATGTTACATAAGGCATTTGTAGATATTGATGCTACATGGTTATCCAATTTCAGTCAGGATGCCAAGGCTTCATAGAGTGACACAGAGGTCTGTATACTGCTAGAAACAATATCTCAGACATGTAGTCAAAGAATCATCTCACAGCACAATTTTGACCTTGCCGTGATTGAGGATGAGCTAGTTGTGCTTGATTTCTTGTCAGCATCCTGATATCTTAATAGTGGAAGCAATCGTATCCACTGGAAGATAGAGACACAGTTGTGGTACTGCTGGAAGCTGTTCCAGTGAGGACTCATTCACTTACTCTCCCAACTGTGCAGGCAGATGAGTGAAAACTTTTTTTTAAATCTCTGAAAAAGTCAGTGGGAACGGAAGAGAAGGGAAGAAAAGGAAACCTGAAGCCTTAACTTCATGTTTATCTCAGCTTGCCACTGTATGAACTTGAGTCTGTCTTCTCAGCTGACCCTCACAGATGACCTGTTCCTGTACCAGCTTTCACAGAGGAGTTCCTTCTAATGAATTGATCTGAAAGCCATGGTCATCTTATTTTCCTCTAGAAATCAGGACTGGGACACCTGACAATTTTGCTCAGTTGGGTCATGGCTGAAATGCGACTTATGATAATATCTGTAGTCATGCAGACCTATTCTAGGTCTGAAGGAAGAAGCATAAATAGTGCCTCTATCTTTGAACTGGTAAGAGGTTCAGACAGAACTATGGATAAGCATTTAATCAGACCTTAGCTGCAAAATGTCTCTTCTACAACTCATACCTTCTGGCAGAAAAGACCACATGTAGACACTCTTAGTCTCTCTAGAAAAACGTCTTTAGCCAAGTTGATCCTTACAGCCTGCCAAATGTACAAATCCTACACTACCAAATGTAAAAATCCTACTCAGACAGAAAATGCAACTAATGGGGAAGCATCACAGTCAGAAGACAGAGAGAAGAGAAGGTCAGCCAACAAGGACACCCCTGCTGGAAAGCTTCATCAACGCACCATTCATGTGCTCTCGATTATCCTGCTTTGACAGAAGCAAACACCACTTTGTAAGAACTGAGTTTACACTGATACTAAAGAGGCAGAAAAAAAGATTCAAGTTCTAATTTACATTTCAAACACTCATTTTACTTTTCTAAATGCTTTGAATCTAATTTCTTAATGACACTACAATTTATGATTTATGATTTATGATTTATGATATATGATTTATGATCTTTCGAGGTCCCTTCCAATCTCTAACATTCTGTGATTCTGTGATTCTGTGATTATGAACCATGCCATTAAAAGACAACACTTTAGCTCTGGATGACATTGTTTATCCTCTAGGGGAACATTTGCTGCATTAGACATTATATACATAGCCAATGTGTTTATGAAATGCGTACTAATTTTGTCTTCACATTCAAGAAGATTTACTGGTTCAAATTTACAGATTGGTGTCCTAAGTGTGAAAACAGTAGTTTGCATGTCACATGATATATCAGCCTGCTTTTATAGCAATGTATGAGTACAACAGTTGTGAATAAAGTCCGGATTTACAACACTACTGAGGTCTTCTACAAAGGGATACACATAAAGCTGTCACTTCCCTGGCTACGCTGCCTGAAGTTACAGAATTTTGACACAGAACATTGCTAAATCTAAGAAAGTGCTGGCTTTTCTGTCAACTGGGAGAGAGACAGAGCATAGCCCCAAAAAGGAAAAAGCTTTCCTGGAACAGAATTTTAAGTATTCACTGTAATCCCTTGCCTTCAGCAGCAGCCACAACTGGCAATCTTAGGGGTGACTTTTTTCTCACTTGTCAGGTTGATGGAAGGAAAGATGTGAAGGAAGAGATCTGTAAAAAGTGAGTTCCCTAGAAGCCTGCAGTGCCAATGAAATCATAAGAATGCTAATGTTTAAAGAAGCCTGAACATTTTGGAACAGAGCAGTACATGGACTTTATCAATCTGATGTTTTAATGGGGAGAAAAATGCCACCAGTAGTTTGCCAAGCCAAAATTTCTCTACTTCTAAGAATACCATTGACATATCCCTAGATACAATCAGAGAAACATCTGCTCTGTTTCTACTCTGCTGCTGCTTCTGCTAGGAACCAGGACCATATTTTAACATATGTAAAAACTGACATAAAAATAAATCATCTTCCAGGTAGCATTTATGGGATTTGATTTAAAACCACCAAAGTCTATTCTGAACTGAAAAATAATAATCAATGTAAGGCTTTTGGGCCTCTAATGAGGATTATCTAAAATTTAAAGGATTAAATAGGTGGGATTCTGTAATCTGTTTCACCATCCAAACCATTACTTTGTCAACCAGAACTCTGTGAGATGTGCCATCCAAAACAGTATGTAATTAAGGTATGCCTCCAGACATTGAGAAAATATGGCATCCAGCAAAGTATAAGCAATCGAAAGGCCGAAGAAATAAAAAAAGTTTCAATGGTGTTACAATTATACTGAGCATTTCAGCATATAAAACAATGTGAAGTCATATTTCTGAAAGCATTTCCCAGAAAAAAAAGATAATAACACATCTGATCCTTGATCTATTTATCCCAGCTTCCTTTGCTTGCAGTCACAAATTTGATTCCTTTTCACAGAAGTATAGAATAGCTTGGGTTGCAAAGGACCTTGAAAGGCCATTTAGTCCAACCCCCTGCCATGAGCAGGGACATCTTCAACTACATTAGGTTGCTCAGAGACCTGCTCTGTTTATTCAGACCAACTTAAATTTCCCAGACTGTTTCCACTTTTTCTGACATGTTACAGTGCTTCATATATTCATACACAGTGCTTCAAGCACAAATACAGGCTGAGGGGGGAATGGCTTGAGGGCAGCCCTGAGAAGGACTTGGGGGTGTCGGGAGATGAAAAACTGAACATGAGCCAGCAGTGTGCGATTGTGGCCCAGGCGGCCAACCGTGTCCTGAGCTGCATCAAGAGAAGCACGACCAGCAGGTCGAAGGAGGTGGTTCTCTCCCTCTGCTCTCGTGAGGCCACACCTGCAGTACTGCATCCAGTTCTGGGGTCCCCAACGCAAGAAGGACATTGAGCTGTTGGAGAGGGTTCAGAGGAGGGCCATAAAGATGATCAGAGGGCTGAAACACCTCCCCTATGAGGAGAGGCTGAAAGTTGGTGTTGTTCAGCCTGGAGAAGAGAAGGCGCCAGGGAGAGTTTATAGTGGCTTTCCAGGGTTGAAAGGGGGCCTACAGAAGAGATGGGGAGGGACTTTTTACAAGGGCATCTAGTGATGGTATGAGGGGCAATGGATTTAAACTGGAAGAGGGAAGATTTAGACTAGATAGAAGGAAGAAATTGTTTATGGTGAGGGTGGTTAGACACTGGAATAGGTTGCGCAGAGAAGCTGTGGATGCCCCATCCCTGGAGGTGTTCAAGGCCAGGCTGGATGAGGCTTTGAGCAACCTGGGCTAGTGGGAGGTGTCCCTGCCCATGGCAGGGCGTTGGAACTAGATGATCTCTAAGGTCCCTTCCAACCCAAACCATTCTGTGATTCTTTCTATGGTTCTATATCAATGGGTGGTAAAACCAAAAACCAGTATGACATTTAATGGCAATGTACTAAGAACAAATACAGTTAAGGCTTAGGAGTCTTGCTTCACAGGAAATACAGAGAACACAAATGGCAAGTGGAAAACATATCATCAGCATCAGTTTTTGATGAATTAAATATTAAGAAGTAACAGCACTATGAGCAAATTATCATTCCAGGCAATTGCATTTCCATGCATTATGTATATTCTATGTATTTTGTAAGAAGTTCTTGTTTTCAAATGCTTGGTGTAGTCTTCAGGGCTTAGGGGGGTTGCTGACACTTTTAGAAAATCTTTAAAATAATACACCTTTCCACTAGCTTAACCCTGGGACATCTAAAAACAATACTGAAAAGTTCCCCAGTGGTTGAAAGCTCCTTTCCCAAAAGTGAACAAGGTGTTTAAAATCCCCCGCTTTTCATGTGAGGTCTCTTGGTTCCTCTTCTGACAACGGGAATTCAATGCTTCAGGCACCTCTGAACATCTGACTTGTAAACATAAAGGTGTATGGGGTCTGTCTGAGATGGAGTTAATTTTCCCCCTAGCAGCCCCCATAGTGCTGTGTGTTGCATTGGTAGCTAAGAAGGTGTTGGTAACACCAGTGTTTTGGCTACCACTGAGCAGTGCTCACACAGCATCAAGGATCAGTCCCCAACATTCCCCCCCATAGCTCCCAAAGGCCAGTAGGCTGGGGGTGGGCAAGATCTGGGGATGGGGGTGATGGGACATAGCCAGGACAGCTGACCCAAACTAACCAAAGGGATATTCCATACCATGCGACGTGTACTCAGCAATAAACTAAGACAAAGGAGGAGGACGAGGGCATTTTCCTTATTACGACATTTGTCTCCTGGAGCAACCAGTAGCCATACTGAAGCCCTACTTCCCAGGAAGTACATGGACATCGCTGGCTGATGGGAAGTAGAGAATAAATATTTAGTTTTCCTTTGCTTCTGGGCATGGTCTTTGCTTTTGCTTTATTAAACTGCCTTTGTCATGACTCATGAGTTTTTTTTCCATCTTATTTTCTTCCCCACCCTGTCCTGCTGAGAAGGGGAGTGATAGAGCAGCGTGCTGGGCAGCTGGTGTCCTGCCAAGGCCAAACCACCACAAATGGGTCCCACTACCATCAGGGCAGCTCTCCAAGACTGAGAAACAGAATGATTTCCAAATTATCTAGAATTCCTTTCTCAAACACAACACACACAAATTACCATTTATTGCCAGCACTACAAAAAACCTTATGATGAAATATAAGGGTGACTGCTGTAACAAGTTACTGGGCACAAAATGCAGAATTTACAAAGCACTCTAGAATAGGACTTTTATAAAATAAATCACTTAGAATAGGGAGAATCAACTTAGAATAGACAACAGAGAGGGAAAGCAGAATAGCTTCAATGGCATCCATCTGAATGTTGCAAAATTCATGCAAATACCCCTAAAATGTCAATACATGCAGAGTTATTGTAACATGCTAGTCAGGATATGGCTTTTTTTCCAAGTACAAGAAACTATCATACTTTTCTTAGATACTGTGACAAAGAAACTCTTAACGAGGATCACTCTATAGGAGTTTACCTATGACTGACCATAATGCTGTTCAAACAAGATACTAACGAAAAACACTTACTGTTCATCTTGTAAGCAGCAGTAGAGGCCTTTCCTAGATCCTTATGTAATCTTGGCAGAGTTCCTTTGGCTACTGCACACATTTATGTACAAAAATTTATTAAAAATTACTTCATGCAGGATCACGGTATGTATTTCTCAGAAATTTGATCTCTATCAACATCTCCAGAAAGAATATTACAGCTCTAATAAAATATTTTCTTTACTTCAGTGTACATTTTCCTAATGACCTGAAACATGCAACAAATAGGGTGGTGTCTAAGTCAAGTGTATGCAGGCATACGCATAACGGTAAAACCTCTTTCAAAGTTAAAAGGAAATACGCAGGTGAAGAACTGGCCCCAAATCTTTGTAGGCACTTTAAGACACCTTTCTTACATAGTGTACTGTGTAAGATAGTAAATTAATTCATCTTTTCAGTAACATTGCATCTTGATGATTAGAAACCTACTAGACAGATGGGGTCCTTGATCAGACATTACTTTTAGCATGGTAATAATAATGCTGAACTTCAGTGACACTGAAATTACACATATTTGTTTTCTCTGTATTTTCTGCTTCCTGTACCTACGAAGCTAACTTTGTACTTCTGTCAGCACAGCAGGCTCTGGAGTTAAAGAGACAAATATAATTTAACCTCACATTTTGCTCATCTTGAAACAAACCACCAACATATTCTTGTCCATTTAAAACCATCCTTGAAGCAGCCTTCTCCCTGGTTCTAGATACTCTGAATTTTTCTAAAATTATCACTTTTCATATAAAAGCTCTCTAACATCTGACCGTTTTCTTTAGGACTCATACAGGAAAAACTCTTGTACTTGTCATTGTCACTTTCTTCTTGAACAGCTGCAAGTCCCACTTTTCCTCTTGACTACTACAACCTTCTCTGGTATTTGGAAGAGGGGACCAATCCTATTCACATGCCTTCTCAATGCCCAATATGTTAGTTGTCTTCCAAGGGTTGCTTCTGAGTTGTTATTTACCTCCTAAACAATCAATGAGCTTTCTCCGCTTCACTCTTCCTATTTCCTTCTTCCCCTACCTTCCCCGTGCTCAAATAAAACCCCAACAACTATATTAATAATAATTAAAAATATCACATGAAAAGAGCAAAGCTAGATCAATTCTTCACCATAGTCACGTGACTGGATGTTGCTTCACAACTTTTTCAACTTCCCATTTTGGTTTTTAAGGAAGGAATTCTCTCCTCTTTTCCCTTAAGAGCCCAGGGTCACAGGCTGTATATCCTGATTTGCACCTCTGGGCACTATCAGGCTAGGAGTATTGATTACTGAAACTTAAAGGTATTGGCAAGGGCATAATTTTCAAATAACTACGTACTTACCTTTAGGTGTGAGTAGTTCCATGGAAAAGAGACCACAGCCATACTTCAGACATGCGCAAAAGTGCTTGGAGAACTAATCTTTATGTTAAGCAATAAACAGAGAAAGAAAACAGATAATTTTAAGATGCTACAAAGTTGTAGCTTTTTTACCTAAGTTTTAGCTTTTTTTTTTTTTTTTTTGCCTTGAAAACAAAGAAATATGACTGCACGCTTCCTTCCTTAATAAAGCTAAGCTTTATTGCTAGTTTTTTTCTTTTCCCCTAAGGAATCTTATGCAACTGCAGACTTTAGGAAAAACAGAATTCAAATGAATGACTATGTGCTAAATGCTCACTGCAGTGAGATGTGCAATTACAGATAGCTCTGATATCCTGTAAACAAATGGGCTCAAAGCAAAAATGGTTCTGGCTCCAGCTGCACTATTTTGAAAACACATTGCTGGTATCACCTAAATAAATGCTTTGACCATTAAAGTGGAAAGGGTGACACTTCAAATTGTGTTTGGATACAAAATTTAAAAAGCTTAAAAACTATTCACCAAAAGAAAGACACTTATCTGGAGCACAGGACACATTTATTTTGCATAAGTGCACCAGATGACAGGAGAAGTCTAAGCCATTTTACAAGTGATTTAATAGAAGAGACAGCACATATGATACACTCCATCTTTCTGAAGTCACACAAAGGAAAAGACAAAAAACCACAAACAAAACTCCCCGTAAACCTCTTTCTTCATTATTCACAAAGACCATACATAGTGACTTACAATTTGTGGACCTTAAGTTGCTTTTTTTTAACTGTGATCTCTTAGAATTACATGCAATCACAATTGCCCTGATATTTTATAGATTTTAACCATTTTATAATTCAGACAATACATAAGATAAAGTGGTGTCATTTCTTAGTCTTTATGGGATTAAAGTTGGGCCTTAAATATGTGACTTTACTCTGATAGTGACACATTAAAAACCCAGGACAAGTAATACGATGGCATTGAGAAACAATATGGACAAAGATCAAGCCTGGGAAAGATGACACACTTTCAGTGATTCAGGTTTGAGAATCAAAAACACATTTTAAAGTGAGGAAATAAAAATAAAAGCTCAGTCACAGCAGCCTTACAGAACACAGTGCTTACTCCGAGTTTTATCCTGGCAGCTGTCAAGTAGTTAACATTGATGAAAGTGCCTATAGAACCAGAAAGCATTATTATGTATGTCATACACAGAATTCTTTTTACATGTATAACATGATATACTAGAGCAGTTTGGAGATGAAATATTTCGATACCACCACAATAAATCATAGCTCAATAAAATGCCATGGTGCTGAAAGGAAGTGCTAGAATTACTGCCAATGCCAGTACTACTAGAAATCAAAATCTGTCTATACGCTATACGCTTAAAATATCCCGCTTCTGTAGCCACTTCAAATTGTAAAGAGCACATTAGAAGCAATGAAACACCTCATTACAGATACTAGTACTTAAATTGAAGACTGTCAAACAGTAGCAAATTATTCTTATAAAGGCTTGATTACTTCAGAAGACAACAAGCACCAAAAGAACACGTCTGCTAGCAATAAAACGCAAAATGTCCTGTGCACCATATTACAAACACAAGACAGTTTGAACATAGTCTTTTAACGGGCTATGTAATTTTTGTCACAATAGCCTCACGTCACTTGACCAATTTAAAACAGAAAAAAAAGGAAGAAATCACAAAATGTGCTTATCTGTAACTTCTACTCACATTTAAGGAAAAAGGTAATATTTCAGCTAAAAACTACACAGCCAGATGACGCCTACTCTAATATTTGACCCATGTGGAAAGATTGAAGGAATTGGGGTTGTTTAGTCTACAGAAAAGAAAACCAAGGGGAGAAATGATAACAGTCTTCAAATCAGCTGCACCAAAGAGGTGAAAAAATTGCTCATGGCTAGGGAGGATGGAACAGGAAAGAATGGTTTTCTGTTGTAGACCATCTCCTGATTTTGCACTTTTTTTTTTAATATGGAGAAACTGTCCCTGTGCGAAGCCACAGTGAATTCAGCGTAGTTCTCAGCAGACTGTACTCCGTTTTGTCTGTGTAAAGAGTTTGTGGAAACCTCCAAAATATTTCAAATAGTTATGAATAATTAAAGCAGAAAAACGAAGAGGTCATAACAGATTTTTTCATATTGTTCCCTAGTTTCATTGCAAAGATGTCTTTCTTTTCACAGTTAGTACAAAGCCTACTGGCTTTGTCTGGCTTTTGTGTATTTTCCGTTTGATAGTCATGACATCAAATTCCTACAAAAAGAACATGTACTTCTTTCAGTGTCAGGAAGAGGTTTTCCATGTAAAATTGAGTTTTCATTGAACATATTAAGTTTCTGCCACTTTTTGAGATTTCCTCTTCAAACACTGTTTTATCTTCTTCCAAAAATTATTTAGCAGCATCACCAATGTGCATACATTTTCCAAGATAATGTAAACCAGATTCTGTCTCATCTTGCTGTTTTTAAATCTCTTCAGTGCTATCAACCACTCATTTCATTCTTCCTGCCTCATACTGCCATCTTGTACGGGGATGAAACATATTTACACTTCAATAAACAAGGAAGTCATCCTTGCAAACGCCAACATTTTTATTGAAAGCAAGTGAAAGTGAACTCTGGGGAGTACTGTGGATATGTTCAGCATACCTACAGTGAATAGGCCCTTCCATATGAAGGAGTATTACATTAAGGAGCTGCCATCTTTTCTTGTCTTTCCAGCTCATTGCTTGTTCCTCTGCACCTCATGATTTGAATCAGTGTACTACTCTGACAGAATTGCTCTGAGAAAATACAGTCTCATCAGCCAGTACTGGTCTTCTTTCAGAGCAAAAACTTAAGAATTAGTTACAGCTCCACCTTTTCCCACATCTTCACAATGTCAACATTCACCTTGTGACTTGCATACATTTGGGGTATCAAAAATGTTCTGTCCCACATAGGTCTCTTCCCACTCACCCCAAACCTAAAAATGTTATCTTCAGAGTGCTGAAGAATTTTAACATGCTCCCAGGTATGCTCCAAGAGGAACCCTTCTCCATTTTCATCTTATACCTCTGAACATCCCACAGTCTGTAACATTTCTCGTTTAGTGTAAGCATAATGACTACAACTTCAGAGCAGACAGATACTGAATAGGTAGCTGTAATAAAGGTAGATTGTAGTGATAGACATGGAAATGTTAAGTTTTCACCTCCTGGATTGTAACTATTGAGATTTATGTGATTAGGTACATATGTTGGCTGCAATAGGTTTCTGTGAGTATTTAGTCAAAATCCCTACCTCTTTTCTAACATATTTACATATATACAATAATAGAGTCCGTTTAAAGTTTTTACCCAACTACTGCAACAAATCAGTACATCTTTGGATTTTGCTATATTTCTGCAGTAATCTTAACATAGAACTAGACAAACACCATTATTATGTGGTAATGCAATGCAAGGAAGGCAGCTAAATCATAATTTTAAATTCTCAGGACCTTATCAAACCAGCAGAGAAAAATAAATACATACTCAGTGTACTCTGTATACTCTGAGTAAAGTCTCATACTCACATACCTGCTGAAAGTGCATGGAGATATCGAAGAATCTAGCACAAGAGACAGTAAAGTTTTGGGCCTACGTTGATAGTTAAAGAACAGTGTGATTGTCAAGTATAGCAACCACTAACAATGGGATTAAAGAAGTACTTAGAACCACCATCATACTCCTCTGAACATCCCACAGTCTAAAACATTTCTTGTTTAGTGTAAGTCTAATGACTAGAACTACTCTTGCTTCAGCACTAAGATGAACAGATCTAATTAGCTACAACAAAACTGGGTAAATGTCTTGAACCATGCCTTGAAGTCCCACAGCCCCCAGTGCTGACAGTGAGTCCTCATGGGCAGGGCTTTAGTAAAGCCCTCAGTTTTAAAAAACGGCAGGTCAGGTGCGAAAGTTAAGCCCTAGATTAGTCCAGGTGGTTCTTTGACCCAGGAGCTACAACCACTTATATTTCACATCTCTTAAGGAAAGAGGATCTATTTGTGTCAGTCATCAATTAAGCAAGATGACTATACCGCATTTCTGCTCATGTGCTATGTAATGTGGAATCAGTAACCACCACTCTCTCCTCTGTCTGGGAAATTAGTTTTTCCTACAGTTGCCTGATGAGAAATCTCATTGTACTCAGATGCACTAGTGTAGCATGTTGGGCAGAATGGAAAATGTCAGACAAGTGACATCCCCTGCAAAAAACAGTCTATGGCCAAACTATAGTCAAAGGTGTGCATCAGAGTATGTCTGAGGTACATTTTAGTTTGGATCAGGAGTGCACTTTTGAAGTGGATTTTTCCAACACCCTCACTTACTGTGCTTTGGTTCTCAATGCAGAGAGGTCTTGCCATGCACAAACTGGATTCCTGTCAGATGAAACTAAACCAGAAGATGCGTGCCAGGTGCATGTGCAGCACTCTTCAACTGCTAGTGGACATTTGGTCAAGTGGACAGACCACCTGAAAAGCATACAGCACAGACATCAACTTTTCAGCACCAACTGTTGTGTCTACTGCTTGCTGAGGCACTGTTTCAACCCGAGAAGCTCAGCAGCAATGTCAGTGTAGATGTGGCACCTCAGAGCTTATTCTCCCTCAGGCATTCCACCTGAGCTCCAGGCTGGCTTTGCAACCACCACCAAACTCCCTGCATAGGAGCTATGCCATACAGAATCATAGAATGCTTTGGGTCGGAAAGGACCTTAAAGATCATCAAGTTCCAACCCCCCTGCCATGGGCAGGGACACCTTCCACTAGCCCAGGTTGCTCAAAGCCTCATCCAGCCTGGCCTTGAACACCTCCAGGGATGGGGCATCCACAGCTTCCCTGGGCAACCTGTTCCAGTGCTTCACCACCCTCACAGTGAAAAATTTCTTCCTAATGTCTAGTCTAAATCTGCCCTCTTTCAGCTTATACCCATTACCCCTTGTCCTCTCACTACACTCCCTGATAAAGAGTGCCTCCCCATCTCTCCTGTAGGTACTGGAAGGTACTGGAAGGCTGCTATTAAGTCTCCTCAGAGCCTTCTTTTCTCCACAAACACAGCCGCTGTCAGCTTCCTGCTTGCAGTATGTCAGTATCTACTAATTATTTTTCTTTCACAGGCTGGCACTTGGGAGGCGACAAATTTCACTGCGTGTTACAATTTGCAAATTTCCCAGGGACTGTAGCAACAACAGAATTTGGGACAGGTGCTGAACGCAAACGATTTTTGAGCAGAGAAGGTAACAGGTCAGTGTCAAAGGTAAAGTAATTTGCTAGACTGGGATCTCCCTTCCCTGTCTTGGTAGACAACGGCTTGTGAAAGGGATTTGCGTGTCACGAATCCTTTTGGCACAGCTCCGTGTTGTTCAAAGCCGGGGGTGCTCACACAGGGGCCAAGCGGTGCACCCAACAGAGAGTGAACTAACATAGTACAAGTGCCTGAGAGGCTCCTGTTTCTCCTCAGCACGTTAGATACCCCGAAGATGAAAGGTCAGCAATCCATGTTCCAAATCCCCTGAACACTTACTATTCTGAAGGAGCCCTCCTGCGCACAGGGACTCACGGACCGACTCTACCCAAAAGCAGGGCCGCTCAGCCCCTCACACGAACTCCACCTCCTGTTTGGCGACGCTGAGCCTCCAAGGAGGCCACACGGCTCCCCGCCCCCAGCCGCGCCCTTACCCCACCATCTGTGACCACCCCAAACCCAGCCAGCGCTCCAGAGCTCACCCTGGAAGCCCCCCGCACCCAAGAAGCTGGA
>NW_010097692.1:0-779 GCF_000699245.1 Pterocles gutturalis | reverse complement strand
ATAATGAGTGATGATAAATACAATGAAGTATTTTGTTTTCTTTTTTAAATTAAGATGACTGTAGAGCTGCAGAACATCACTTCAACATGCTATCATGTAAGACTTCTCCCCCCCTCTACTTCAGCATTTGCCATTGGGCCAGGTAAGAGTTCTTTTTACTGCCTTTAAGATGTTAACGCATAAGAGATCTAATTTATCTGCTTGAACCAAGATTTTTCAGAGACATTTTGTTTGGTTCTGCTATCCTAGTGCTTGGGGTAGGACAACTCAGTTCTTTAGAGGCTGAAGGTTGTCTTATGTGTCTAGGACCATTCACATGAAACTCGTAAGCAGATTCAAATAGTTTAATGAGGAATTCCAGAAGACTAACATTAAAATGTTTGAAGTTATATTGAAATATATCCATGGAATACTGAGATTGAGTCTTAGACAAATTTATTTAGGAACAGATGTAGTGTCCATTGAAATCAGTAGGGGGAGAGGGCAAGAAATAGTGTACTTCAACTGCCGCAAGGAAGATTAGTTTAGAGGAAAGGTAAGAAAAACATCTTTCCTTTAGTAGGATAACCAGGCACTGGCATAGATTGCCTAAGGAGATTGTGGCATCTCAGTCATAGCATTGGAGGAGTATTCAGAAGTTAGATCCCCCCACATAAACCTTGTCTTGTGGCAGAGGAAAACTGGGAAATGTCTCTAGGTTTCTTCTCACTCTGTTTTCTGTAGTTATGAGAAGCATATTTCAGACAAAAAAATTATTTGAGTTCAGTGAAGATACGCAC
>NW_010097691.1:0-4624 GCF_000699245.1 Pterocles gutturalis | reverse complement strand
CCAATTTTTTTTTTTTTTTTTGCATGGAAAAGCAGCAAACTAAAACTCCAGGGGCTGGGCTGGGAGAAGATGCCCCATTCACAGCACCCCTTGCGTGCACGCTGTAGCCCCCCGAAATGTCCAGCGCATCTCCAAACCATCGCCCACCCTCCATGGGGCCGCAAAAAAAATGGGATTCGGGAGGAAAACCGCTGCTGCAGCCTCAGGGCTCGGCGCAGGAAAACCTGCTTCTCCCTTGCCAGGATAAACAAACCACAAGCGGTTTATTTTTAGGATTCCTCCAGCGCTCCCACGAGCCCAGGGCACGGCTCCTGGGATGTCCCCTTCCAGCTCAAGGATGCTGCGTGGGGACAAGGGGACGGAGCGGGAGGCTGGGGGATGCAATGGGAAGCGTTTTGCCAGCCCCGGGATGGATCCAAGCCCTTCGTGTTTTCCCTCTCCCACGCACCAGTGGACCTGGGGTACTGCAAGAGCAGTTTTTTTCCTGTTCACCCAACAGGACAATTTACCAGTTGTTACAGTTCATATTCCAGACATTTGCTAAAATTAATGCACTTTCCCCCCCCCCCGCTATTACCACCTCTCTCCCTCCCCCAAAACCGATTAGCTCCTAAGCTTAAAGGAGATTTATCAGCCATTTGAGAACTTCATTCCAAACCCAATTAATAGGGAATTAATTGAAAGAGGCAGGGAAAAAAAAAAATAATGCAGCAGTGAGCAGTTAGGGCTGCAGCAGTTAGGGCTGCCAGCAATTCCTGGACCAGCACCGCTCGCTGCAGCAGCTTAATACGTCCTTAGCAAACGAGCCCGGCTAATTACTCGGTCGGGGAAAACGAGCCGTTGCGATCCCCTGCGTGCCGGCAGGGCAGCCAAGGAGGAAGAAAGCAGGTTTTCAATGGCTATCGAGGCTACCCGAGGAGGTGAAATGGTTTTTTTCTTTTCTTTAATCTGCCTCCCAAGTACCCAGGGATGTCTGAATAAACTCTCCTGCAGCCCGGAGACAACCTCCGACCTGGTCATAAACCCAAGACAACGCGAGAAGGAAGAAATCCTAAACCCTTATCACGAGTGGAAAGTATTTATCTCACGCAGCTTTTTGCATTATTTATTTTTCCCTCCTGCAGAAAGCACTCAGCAGAGGGGGAACCCACCAGTCCCCCCATGGCACCAGCCCCAGCAGCAAGTGGTGGGAAGGACGGGTGGGGAAAGGTGGTGGGACCCCCCCCCACCATATACTTCTCTTGCCCTGTGCAACGGGGATTTTCATGCCAGGAACAGAATCAGAGCCGACTTTATCACTCACTGACTCACATACTTATTTTCTAACATGGGGAAGCTTGAGCTTGGGGGCCACCGCTCAACCCTCAGCGATGCCCCGTGCAAGAGGAACACGCAAACCCATCCTCTCCCATTAACATTCACTATATTTCTCCTGTTTCTCCATCCCAACCGTGAAATTCAATATTGTCACCGTGACTAACCCATAGCATCGGTCAGCCCTGCTCCTCGCTCTGGAATTAAATAGGTGCACGCTCCCCGGGCGCAGCCGTCACCGGCGGCAGAGAAGATCTTGTCGTTGAAGACGTCAACGTTCCGCGGCGTCGGACAGAGCCAGCGCTGGCTCCTGGGCGTGCGGAGGTACGGTGACTTGAGTGCAATGTTGAATTTCAGGAAATGATTAGAGGAGGCATTTGCCTTGAGGGAATTTACCTGGAAACACCCTGAGATGGGGCCAAGGGCTTTCCCTAGCAGCTCCTGCCGTGGTGGTCATGAAGAGGTGGCCAACGACTGCAGCTGGGGGTTTAACGGGGGTCTTCCAAAGTGGTTTTCAGTACAGAGCCCCATGTCACTTTGGTGGAGAGGGCTTCCCTGGCCAGGTCCATGGCTAGGACGTCCATCAGCTGTGACACCCATCTGCTGGGATATCCATAAGCTAGGACACCCAGCTGCCGGGATATCCATCTTCTGAGGCACCCATCCACCAGGACGTCCACCTTCTGGGACACCCATCTACCAAGGATATCCATCTTCTGGGACACCCATCCACCAGGATGCCCATCTTCTGGAACACCCATCCACCAGGACGTCCATCTTCTGGGACACCCATCCACCAGGATGCCCATCTCCTGGGACACCGATCTACCAAGGATATCCATCTTCTGGAACACCCATCCACCAGGATGCCCATCTCCTGCCATCTTCTGTAACACCCATCCACCAGGATGCCCATCTCCTGGGACACCGATCTACCAAGGATATCCATCTTCTGGGACACCCATCCACCAGGATGCCCATCTTCTGGGACACCCATCCACCAGGATGTCCATCTTCTGGGACACCCATCTGCTGCGACATCCATCCACCAGGATATCCATCTTCTGGGACACCCATCCACCAGGATGTTCATCTCCTGGGACACCCATCTGCTGGGACATCCATCCACCAGGATGTCCATCTTTTGGGACACCCATCCACCAGGACATCCACCTTCTGGGACACCCATCTACCAAGGATATCCATCTTCTGGGACACCCATCCACCAGGATGTCCATCTTCTGGGACACTCATCCACCAAGGATGCCCATCTCCTGGGACACCCATCCGCCAGGACACCCATCCGCCAGGACATCCATCGCCCATTCCTTTGCCCTCCCTCCCTGCAGCCCACCAGGGATGCTCAAGGTGGCTCCAGGAGGCTCATCCCATCCCAAGCACCATCCCTGGGGGATCACAGCTCCGAGCCACGGGTTGGGGAGGGAGAAGACCGGGCTCCCACCCATTTGTGGAGCAGTTGTGAAGCTGGTTCACGCCTTCCTGAGCGGCGGGCAAAGCCAGCCCCAGGCCTCCACCTTGGCACTCAGAAAGGAAACAGAAACCAGGTTTGCTCTCTGTGTGATAATCCTGCCGGCGAGCTCCAGCAGATTGGATATCCTGCCCAGAAACGGGGCTTCTGCCATCAGCCCACATGCTCAGAGATGTCACCTGGCCAAGAGGCTCCTCCAGTCCCCCTCCAGGCGCTCGGGCATGGCCCCGGCCGCAGCAGGACCCAGCGGTAATAAAGCTGTCTGCAACTGCTCCCGTCGGAGATTTCCACAGCAGAAATCCAGACCACATCCATCCTTTTCCAGCCAGGGCCAGGAAAAAAAATAAAATAACTGTGGGAACACCGTAAGCACCATCCTGAGTCCCAGCCCCAGCAAAGCAGAACAGCGGATGTAGCGCAGTGGGATTTTACTGGGATGTTAACTGATTTTCAAAAAGAGATGGAATTAGCCCAGAAAAAGGTGCAATAAAGATGCATAAAGCCCATGCTGCCACGGATACAGAAATCTCCCGAAGTCACTCCTGCAGAGCATCCTGTGCTGCTCCGGATCCCCGCTCCCTCCCTCCCTAGCACGGCACGGAGAAGATGCTGCATGAGCATTGCCAAAGGGGGATGATGAACCCACCCTTCTCCATCCAGATCATCACATCACTTGGGTTGTGCAAAACGAAGGCTGTTCAAACTGCTGGAGCCCCCCAAAGTCAATCCCACCACCAAACCCTCTCCGCTCCTCGAGCCAATACCTATCTGAACCGGCTGCGTTGCCCTTCCAGGCTCAGAGCCAGCAGTGGCGACAGATTTCCAGATAATTTATCCGCTGACGCCATCACGCACGACCCAGCGCGGGTCACGCAGCGCTGCGGGCGCAGGGATGCTGCCGGGCGCGGAGCATCCTCCGGCGAGGACCATGGGGCTCGGCAGCGATGTGTGCTGAGATGTGGGAGATGCTCTCTGCCGGCAGGACACAACCGATGCAAACCCCTGACCTATGGGATGGCACCCCAAGATCCTTTCACCACCTTACCCTCCATGCAGAGCCGTTATTTCCAATACATTCACCCTGCACAGCTATTGCCATTTTTCCTGCCTTTTTTGGCTACATTTCTCTACGGATAATTTTTCATAGGGAGGAAAAAAGGATTTTTTTTTCCCCCCCCTCAGCTGCTGATCCCATTTCCACATTACCCATCTCCGTATCCACCACGCGGGGCTGGATCCAGCACCGTGAACTCTTCCAAATTACCCAAAAGCTTTCCAATACCGCAGGGAAGGGAAGAAGCAGGGATTTTAAAAAGGCTCCTCATTATATAGCTTTCCAAGTGCACGCCGAGATTCCCTCTTCCTCGCCATCACACCTGCAGAGAAGCGCTGGAAAACCCATCCCAGTGGCTCCCACACGGGCCAGTAAAAGCCCAATTAAAAAACCAGTATTATATTCCTTAAATACTCATGATTCTCAAGCCAAACTCACTTTTTCTCTGGATTATCCCCCACTGCAGCGCCTATGACCTTCCTGCAGCTTCTTAAATGACTTTTTTTTTTTTTTTCAAATAGTCTTAAAATAGTTCTGCTTTTCTCTATTTTGCATTTCTCAGCATTTCGCCCTCCCTGTCCGCACGGAGCAGCAAATACTCTCTAATTAAGGTTTTTCTTCTCCAATTACAGTTTTATAAACCCAAAGCATTTCCTGCTGCCGGAGGCTGCACCAGCAGTGTCGGGCGGGGGCAAAACTTTGACGATATTTTGGCTGCTACTACTTTACAGGACTGCTTTTGCCCTATAAAAATAAAATAAAATAAA
>NW_010097690.1:43049-61434 GCF_000699245.1 Pterocles gutturalis | reverse complement strand
TTTTTTTTTTTTTTTTTACTTTTCATTATGTCATTCTAAGGTAGAATTAAACGTATTTGAAATCTTAGCTGTAAAAAGTCTTATTCACCATGTTGTTTTTTTTTTCATCACAGTAAAATAATTCATCAAGCCCAAAGAGCAGGTGAGAAGTCACTGAAAGGAAAAGACAATTGTATGGGGCAAAGAGCAGAGAACAGGAATGAATACATGATACTGTGCGCTGATTAACGTTCCCGTGTCTTCTATCTCCATGATAACAAATTCAAACACCTTTATGGATGCTGATCAGAGATAATCTAAACGTCTTTATCGTCACCAAGGAATTATGAAATTAATTTCTAATATATAAAGTATGCATAAAATAACAAATTTAAATTTTTACTGCTTAAGTACTGACTAAGGGGTTGTGATTTAGATAGCTTGCAATTTCAGAAACAAAGTAAATAACTTAATTAATTATTACATTACAGCCTCTGGGGAACATTACCTACTTTTAACGCAGAGAGAGGAAAAACATTTGAACATATCAATGAGCAGGTGGAAGGATTTATGCCTTCACTAAAAGAAACAGTAAGCATTGCCATGATCACATAAATCTTTTTTATCTAGGAGCATTTAGAACAGGACATATGCATCCATTATATCTAAATTTTTAACAACTCTTGGCATATTTCACCTTTACTCATGCAAATGCCTTGTCTTCTTCTTGCTGTGTTGTAAACTTCAAGGTATGGTTTTTAGCTAGTTGCCATCTGATGAATAGGAACACACACTATTTATTTGGACAATATTGAAAAAAAATACTGCATTTCAGCACACAGATAAATTAGAATTATGTTAAACAAATAATCTGTGCTTCCCTAGTTGTTTTTGTGACAGTGATTTAACAGCAATTTGCTCTTTTACTAGTTAAACAAAATTTTTGTCACCAAGTGCAATCTTTCTTTTTCTAGCTCATAAATGATAAGTTTTTGGACTGCAATATATATAAATATTTTACCAGTTAAGCGAACTGATTCTTCTTTATAAAGTAAGTTTTGGAATTAAGTTAGTACCAAAAACTTTACCTGGTATGAATAAATTCTCTGTATACACAGATTGCTGTTCAGACTTCAGTGTTCCTATTAGAATACATGGGGCTCCTTTCTTTCCAGGGGTAAAATAGAAACATAAGCATTTGTATCATAAATCTCAACACTGTAGATGCAAACTTATTTTTTCCTTAAATTATATGAGTATGTAGGATGTCACATCCTATTCCCAGGCCTTATTTTAATTCTTTGACTGTGTGGAGTATTTCAGCCTTGTGAGCTGAACTTAAGCAACTATATAACAACTGAATTCTCACTGGTGATTAACTGTGGTGGTTGTCTAGTTGCAACAACAGCAACTGCCCAAAAGAGGGAAACTTAAACCATAATTCTTCTTTTTTATTTTTCTTCATCCAGTTCTTAGTCTTTTCTTAAGAAATATATCTCGCCTGGTCTGAAAACCTATTCTCCATGTCCTCTGGTTGGAATATTGCAGGTGGCCTGAAAATAAAATAGTTTAAGGAGAAAGAAAACAAAACCAAAACAAAAACCATCTTCAAAATCATTGGTAGTGTAGTCAAGCATCTCTTGCTATTTTACCTCTGAGGCCCTTTTAAATTTTTAATTAGCTTACTGCTGTTCCTGGTCTTTTGGACTACAGTGCTCTTAGTACAGAAAAATGCCATTTGGCACTAAAGGAATGTAAGGAATAAGCAAACAAAGGAATTAAATGGCTTTTTATGAAATAACTCTAAGGCTTTACAGCATAACACTGGAAAATAATTTTCAAAACAATTTTTCCTGCTCTTTGAAGAACCTAAGCGGAAATTTTCTGTGTGTGCACTTCACACTGAATTCTGAATGTATGCAGATGTGCATTTTTCATTAATAACTCTTCATTTGCCAACTTGTCTCTCTGTTACAATACTAAAATACTATTTAATTCTGGATAGGCAGAACTGAAAATTTATCTTTGTTTTAGCTGCAACTCAACTGCAAACATCTGTCATGAATAATAACCATGAGCTAGGGTTTCTCATGATGTGAATGAACAGTTTTGCTATTAATATTATAATGATTCACTTTCAGATAGTTCTTTGCATCCCTGATCATCAGAGTGCTGGAGCACCTCCCCTGTGAGGACAGACTGAGACAGCTGAAGTTGTTCAGCCTGGAGAAGAGAAGGCTCCAGGAAGACCTTAGAGCAAACTTCCAGAACTCAAAGGGGGCTACAGGAGAGATGGGGAGACTCCTCTTGATCAGGGAGTGTAGTGATAGGATGAGGGGTAACAGTTATGAGCTGAAAGAGGGTAGATTTAGATTAGAAATTAGGAAGAATTTTTTTCCTGTGAGGGTGGTGAGTCACTGGAACAGGTTGCCCAGAGAAGCTGTGGATGCCCCATCCCTGGAGGTGTTCAAGGCCAGGCTGGATGAGGCTTTGAGCAACCTGGGCTAGTGGAGGGTGTCCCTGCCCGTGGCAGGGGGGTTGGAACTCGATGATCTTTAAGATCCCTTCCAACCCAAACCATTCTGTGATCCACTACAAAATTAGTAGACACAAGTTTGTAGTTTCAAAGATGGTTACTACCAAAATATGGGTGCATAATTCTGCATATGAACCAAGGAGAAATCTTTTTAGGAACCCAGAAAGGAGAGCATTTATTCTTTTGTGTGGAGGCAGTGCTTATGCACCCCTGTTGTGATCAAGTATCTGACCATGACATGCAAATGAAGAGCAAAGACTTGTTATTTACCCCAGAACGCTTACAGTCTAAGGACAGCCCTCACAGCCTTCACCAACTTCCCTGTGGGAGGGAAAACCTTACTCCTGAGACATGGATAGTTTGATATAAAATGGGAATATATCACCTTCCTCTGTTAATGCCAAGAAATATAAACATGCTATCTAAGAAGCATTATTCTATTAATTCTTTTCATCCTTTAAGTACAGGAACTGTAGAACCTTCTATCTTGTTACAGTCATCCTCTTCCTTCTGAATATTCTGATTTATGCAATGTACCCTGCTGCCAGTGGCACTGAGGGACATAATCTAAAGAATATTTAGACATGAGATACAATTTAAGTCAGGAACTTCAGCTCTGACACTGAAATAACCTGAGAAAGTCACTTTACCTATCACTTTTTTCACCCATCAACTGTCTTTAGAGAGAAAGGTTTTGCTTTCTTAGTGTGTGAGGGTGATACGTGAAACCGGTAGGTAAAAATCCTAGTTCAAGTACAACTTATGGGGAACCAAAAATAACCATTATCATTCCTCTTACTGCCACTAAGACATGCAGTGAAAACTATGAGTGCACCAATAAATACAGAGGGCAGTACTTTCACAGTGATCTTGGCATTATAGCAACAGCAACATTATAGCAACCCATAAGCCAGGCATATCTAGAACTTCAAGGCATCTTGAATTTCAAGAGTGCCATCATCTTCACTTGAGTCATTTGAATTTAAATCATAGAATCATAGAATGGTTAGGGTTGGAAAGGACCATAAATGTTTAATTTCTTACATTGTTTCCCTTTGGTCTATGTTCAAAAAATGGACTGCATCTGAGAGTACACACTATGTGGCCAAGTAGCACGAACTTTGATCCATCTTATAAACTTGTGAAGGGCTCTGGGTTTGCCAGCCCAAGTGCCAATAGTAGTTCACTGGAAGCCACTGGTTTGGTACCCACAACAGTAATTTCCTCACAGTTGGTATCTTCTAGTGATTTGCAAATGCTACTACACTTAAGATCACTGACAGCATCCTTCTTTGTCTGCAAAGCCTCCTGGGTTTGGGTACCAGTTTTCTTTTGCTGTTGTTGAAACATATTTTGCTCCCACCTCCCCCACATCGACTACGTAAAGAGGCACATCTGCTTTTGTTTATTATGCCATTCATGTCAGCTGTGTTTTGCTGTACATTTTATTTCCTTGGCTACCTCCCAGCCTTTGTGTTCACAAAGGGGAGTCAAACAGAACCTGATATGCATTGAGCCAATTACTGCCCAGTCTTGGGGACTCAGCCAGCAGTTCAGCCACAGTGCATGGAGCACCGTATAATCCTGAGAAATGTCACCCTTTCCTTCTCCAGGACAGAAGAAATTGCAAGTACAATGAGTAAGTATTTTAGCAGACACCAGAATATTCTGAAGTCATTGTCTTGACTGACTTTTTCCCACTTCCTGTCACGAAGGGTAGAAAGATAAATTCCTACAAAAATTATTCAAGCCCCTTCGGCTGGCTGTCAGTGAAGTCAGCTCAGTGCCTGTCCAAAGCACATACAACTTTATGCTGGGGTAAGTCCTTGGTCCACAGGAAACAAACATCAGTGCTACATCACTTGAGGTCATATTTATCTGCAGAACTTGTTCACCACACGGTGGTCTTTCAGTTTACTCAGAACGCAGGTAAAAGATTTCCTACACCATGGTACCTTCAGCTGTCACTGCTGCTAGGCATCATAAGCTTGCAGGATCAAGTCTGTTTTGCACACAGGTGGCAATCTGCAGAGCAGATGGTGGCAATGACTCACTCCGTGCTCTGCTCTTGGTGCCCACATAGTGTCATGGTTAAACATGCACTCAGGTGAGAGCAGATGCTATTCACTAGAAGGAAGAAGAGGGGAGAGCCCTAAAGCGACTCATAGTGCTGGACTTCTTCCCCATCATACTGAACTTGTGGCATCTGCCCCACGACACGACAGGGCTGGTCATGATGGGTCCTACCACCTGGGCACTGCACCCAAGCCCTGATGCATCAGAGACAAGCTGTGTCAGTGTTACAATGTACTAATCCAGAACCTGCTTATTCCAGGTAAATGCAGATAAGACTTGACTGTTTTTTAGAAAAATCATGTTCCATGCACCGGTCTTTGCTGCAGGAAAGGGAGAATGGTACTGGACACTCTACTGACCCTCCAGCAGAGTGAGCCAATGTCATCTTTCAAGCATGTCCTTGTGCAATGCTGCCAGCCCAAAGCATGCCTGGTATTCAAATGGTCTCAGTGCAGAAGTTAGAAATGTTAAAAAACTGATGTCAAACAGTGAAAAGAAAAATTCATCTGGTCACTTTATATATTGCAAGTGTATTTTATATGCCTTTAAAATAGACTACTATCTGCTTCAGAGGGGTTAGCAGCCTTTTTCAGATGTGAACAAGTAAAATTATACCTGGAGGATAAAATATGGAAAGCCTTAAGCTCTGATTACAGTTTTAAAAGGCTGGATGCGTAGCAGTATAAAAAAATCTGCATTCTCATGTCACATCACTGGTTTGTAGGAACGGTGTATGCATGCATTTGACCATGTGGCTGCCTATACCTGCCTTTGAAAAGTGGAGGTGTCTTTTTCCAGCCATTGCTCACAACATGGCCAGGTAGTTTTCTGGGTTATATGTGTGCCTGTAAAACCTGCACCAGGTTGTTCAGTTGTGCCAATAAAAAGAAAATATGGAGTTCACACGAGGGATCTGATGGACTAACATGAAAACTCTACATAAACTCATTTTATTTTAGATTTCAGGTAGTTTGAATTTCATACTTATTGTAAAAAGAAAACAAGATCATCTAATACTTAGTCAACACTCTTATAAATGTCTTTCTACCAAAACAGCTTGAACTTTTTGTGGTTATATTTAGGAATGCTGATGTGTCTTTAATAACAAGTGTCCAGACATTGAAGATGATCCCATGTCACGTAGCTCCCTATTTGTAGCACCTTCCCTTCTTCACATTTTGTGAGCCACACAAGGAAGTGCACTGGTATCCATCCCTATGGTCTCCAGTGTAGAGAAGTCAGCAGAAAACACATGGTAAGGCACAAACATAAAAAGGATGCCAACATACTCCAGACATGCAATGGCTCACATCTGGGTAGAAACACCAATTAGCAGATTTCACACAAGGTTCAAGAAGTTCAGCAAATCTGGCTGTAGAGAAGAAAGGAAAAAAAACTGCTGCACATGATGTGTCAGTTCCAGGCAGTGACTGTAATTATAATAATGAATAAGCCATAGGTAAATGCATAACATTTCCCCAAGTGCTTAGAAACTATCCTGGGCCAGTGATTTCTCATTAAAACCAAAAAGTGCAGGTAAAAGTGATAAAGATGATTTTATCAGAGGGAATGCTATTTCCTGTTAGGTACTTACAACATCTCCACAACATTAATCCCACACTATTGACAGGGTCCGCTCTACACTAAAATCAGCCGCTTGGCAATTAGAAAAAAAAATGCTGTGTTGGCTTGCAAAGAAAATGTGATTTGTGAACCCTCAAGGTTTCAGTTCAGGAGTTTTGTTCTAAATGTGCTGCCTCCAACACTTTGAATCCTCAGATGAAAACAAAGTGCTCCTCTAACCTGACATGTCATTTTGCATAGTGTTCTGTTGGGTCTATTGCTCTTATTACTGTCTTTCTAGGAATAATACCAGTGCCTGCTTGAGATTTGGAAGACTAGCAGTAACAGGATAGAAAATAAGAGGGCAGCTGTTTCATGATGGCATTTAGACAGATGATCTGTCTGCTGCCTAATCCGCGTATCATCTACATATCCAGTCAGCATAAGGCACCCTGGTAAAGAAGTTTATGTGGGGAAATCCCTCCAAATCTAGGTGTGTCAGCTGATCATGCTCCTTCTGCCATAGACAGAGAAAAATTACTGTCATGTAATTTCACCAGCCTTACTGACAGCTTTCTTCAGCCTCTTGCTATAGGATAGTGTTTGGCTCTGGAACTTCAGCATCTACACTCATGCTTAATAAATTCTGTAAGGAATTCTCAGGCTTGTGAGGCAGAGAAAAGGCCTTTCGGGTTAAGCATTCACACTTTGAGGCACTTATTTCTAATGACGCATAGGAGCTTGCAAGACTCTCTTGTTGTGACAGGCATAGTCACAACAATAGTGATATCACCAAATTGTGATGGCTGTGGAAGGCTCCCTAGGGAGTCAAGAGCTCAAATACAATTTAATTTGAGTTGGGTCTGTAAATCTCGGGAGCCTTCTATAATCTCAGTCTGTTATGAATTTATCATGAAGTCTGCTGTCTCTTGCTTATCACTATTGCCAGGTGTGATCAAATTCTCTAGACAAAAAGCATCTTGTGATTGAGTAATGCTCAGATTTTGTTGTGGTTACGGGTTGTTTGTTTTGGGTTTTTTTTGGTTTTTTTTTTGTTTGTTTTCCTGTTTGTCTTAACAAAACCATTTCAATATAAAACTTTAAGCAACCATACTGAAAAAATGTAGCCAGGTCTGAAGTCAAACAGCATAAATAAGATTATTTAGGGCAAAGTAAAGGTCAGTAAAGGAATGGAACGATAGCAGTTTTCACTCAAGTGGAAACCTCTTAATTATACAGCAGATTACCAGGAAAAGAGACTGGAAGCTATGACAAATTCTTTGCATTCAGTGCTTCAGGTCCTGTACTAGCCTGACATTGCCATGCTTTATATCTTTTCAGAATACAGAATTTCGCCTGCAGAGAAAGCGTGTAACCTGGATTGACTAAAGTGTGGGGTTGCACACAGAGATGACTCGTTCCTTCTGAACTCCTTGCAGCCTTTTGCGAGACTTGCTTTACTTCAGAAACCTGTGTACCTTTCTTAAAATCCCCAGCTCTCTTCCTCTTTACTACTTAATCAAGAGGAAAGAATATACTAATGAATAAGAATTGTGAGGCTAATGAGTAAGAATTGTGTTTTCCTTTCTGTAATGATCCGTTTACTTGCAGCATGTTATTCAGCTACGGCATGGCTTTGTACACAGGGATACTGTCATGGAAAAACGCTGGTAAACAAGGCAAACAAAACCAGGCTTCATGCTGTGTGGAACCAGCTTGTTTATGTTGGTACACTTAGTAGATATTTTCTTTAAAGCACATCTTTGGTTTAACAATATTTAAAATTCTGTGTATTCCGACATTCTCCTTTTGTTCCTTGTGGTTTTGTTAAATTTTAAGAAGAGTTACTTGAATAATGCATGATATCATATGAAACACAGAGTAAATTTGTTAATCAATGACTATGAAATTAGAGACGAAAACAAGATAAAAACACCTTTTCAGTCATGTACTTCACATCCCTGTCAGAAGGTGTTTTTTTCCCTGTAATGGTCAGTGCTTTGTCCTGTTCCGTTTTCAACGTAGTAAGCACTGGGAATTTCATCACTGCATATGTGGGAACGAATTGGAATTAATTCTTTGTACAAACCCTGCATTTTCACACGTTTTTGTACATTATTTAAACCAGATCTCTTTCGGATATGCCTCCACAAATGACATTTCGTACCGCTTATTCTGTAGAAAAGTGTCCTTTCTTCCATTGGCATTAAATCCCTTCAAATGTAATCTGAATCTGCTATTTATGGTTCAGAAATCTGTGGGAGTTTTGCTTCTACACCGTGAGATCTGCTAAATAATTAAAACTTAAAATGCTTTTCAGAGAAACCTTTTTGAATCACATCTGTTGCTTCTTGTAGGAATTTTCCCTCGCAGATGTTACTTTTTTTCTTGTTTCTTTTATGGTGCTAATGACATCTTAATCCTATTCCAGCTACTGTTAATAAAGCAAATCTTCATTACCAGCTTGTCAAGCCGCAGGAGGACAACAACTACAAGAGGCCCGAAGTGGCGGATGCTCCCCCCCGGCTTCTGATGAAAGCACTGACCTGCCAGCTGTCCGTGTCTCACTTGCCCCGGAGTCCAGCCCATCCCATTTACACCCTTTATTTTTCCCTCTGGGAGTGGCCATTTTGTAAAACATCATGCCCAACATGTTCACAGACTTCCTCTGACTGGCCTGCAGGATGAGCTGCCTCTTCCAGTCTACCTGGAAATGCATTGGAACGGGAATCTCCTGCCCACGATGTTTGTGGAAGCTGCCGTTTTTGACACCGTCTTCCCCCACGTGTTATCATACTGCTCTGTGCCTGGCTGGCTGACATTTTTTGAAACCATGATCTCAGAGTACTCCCGGCTGCCCATTTCCTTTCGATCAGGAAGTGCACATACATATAAGGATATATATTTTTATGTATATTTATTCATGGTGTGAATATGGAAAATCAGACTAAAACACTGTCTTCAGAAGAATGTACGTATGAAGACAATAAGGAAAAGCCTCAGAAGGATTCCCAAGAAAGACCACATGAACCAGAAGAACCAGACAAAAGGCCTGTGAATTGGAAACTGTATTTTGAGTTAAGTTTCACACAGAGAGGGCAGGTAGTGGGGGACCTCCCTTTGCCACGGCTCTGGCAGAGCACACAGATACCTGTAAGACAGTTGCAGGGTGCAAGCTGGTGCTATATGAGCTCCCTTGCCTTTATCTTGATGACCTTATAGAAAGTATCACAAGCTCTGGCTGAATGACCAAAGAGGGAGAAGGCAGAACTGTGTGGTGATCTGTTCATGTTCTTGTCCAGGGCTGCCACAGTCAAAGAAAGGAGAACAGGTGTAGAAGGAAAATTTAGAAGCAGTGTTTGAGGAAATAAAAGGCTGCAGAAGCCTGACCAGCAATCAACATGCCTCATACTCTCTGAGCATTCTCCGGGGAAGATGGTTCCAACCTCTGCTGAGTGCCTCCCCACACTGCTGGGGCACCACCTTCTCATACAGCCTCTGTCCACCCACAGCACAACCTGCGCCTGCTGAAATCCCTTCCCCATGCTGGGTCCTGAGCGGCTGCCCCAGGCAGCCCCACCCTGTCCCAAGCCAGGCCTCTTCCCTGGTCCCAGACCACCAGGCTTGTCCTTCAGCCTCTCTCACAGACATGCTGTGCTGCGGGGGGTTCCTGTGGAAAGGTGAGCAGGGAGCATGGACTGGGTGGTTATTTTGAAACCAGCCTGAGAGAAGTGGCTTCAATTTCAGGCTTTGCTGCAGATTTCTTGCATGTCTTAGGGGTGTCCTTCAGGTTCTGATGACATCCCGACAGGCTAGCTGAGGGGAGGGCTGGTCAGCATGCTCTTTTTTTTCATGGGTATCCATTTGGAAAGCCTGTTCCCCCAGCACACACAGCACCTGTAAGTCCTTCAGCGAGCAAAAGCAGGTGTCTAATTCAGGCCTCTGTTTACCCCTGGGCCCAGGTGCCAGCACTCCTTTGTGAGCCAGATATGCCAGTTTATTTGATGTGGGCCAGCTCCTTGCACCTGACAGCAGAACAGTGTAGGTCCCTGCTGCCATTGATTTTTTTCCTGTTCTCTTATTTACAGGCCATCCATCTTTCACCCAGCACTCGTGTATTTGCATTGAGTGGACACTGGAGAGATCTCCAGCCTTTGGTGGTGAGTTTGGATTTTTTTTGCCAGACCCCAGCATTCATTTCTGTAATTCTGCAGCAGTCCCAGATCTGTCTGGATTGTTTTATTCTGTGCTGCTGTAGTAAGCACCAGAGGCTGCAGGGCTTGCATAAGCTACAATGGTAGTGCAAACATGTTTTTGTGATGAACATGAGAAAAGTATTGAAATAAAAAACATTTTCTGCTTCATTTTAAAGACAGTCCTCCCCTGCCCTTGTGGCTGTCTCATCCACGCTCAACTAAACATTCTCTATATCAAGGAATATGTCATAACAATTTATTGAAAGTGTCGACCATGTTGCAAATTTTAATCTTATCTAAGGTCTTTAGATTCTACTGCAGTGGTGATTATATGTTATTTGTAGATCCTTATCTCAGGAGATAAAACAGTTCAATACACCAAACAAGAAATATCCCTCATAACACTAGTAGGTGGGCTGCAGCTCTTCATGTCAGATGAGGACAGCAAAATTGCCACATGTGATGCAATTCTACTACGAAAAAGGCATCCTTTAACTCTGCAGGTTAAAGTTGTGTTCAGCCCTGTGGTTGTCGAACTATGGAAGCTGGGGGAAAGAAGGTTTAACATTCTTTAAGATGCACTGAAAAACAGATGAAATTGCCACAGAAAAATCCAAGAAGAACTTTTGGACTTTGTTTCCATTTCCCCTAAATGAATGAGATAATTAATAAGCTTAATTCAGGGAGTTTAAGCAAAGGGGTAAAAGTAATTATTGAAACAAAAACTGTTATCAATTCCAGCAGAACAGAGCATCTGCTCAAGATGGATATAAAATGGAGATTAAGAGATGACGAGAAAATCTGAAGAACAAATTATCAAAGCAAGTGAGAAAATACAAAGTACTTTAAGGCTATGAAGACATTAGGAAAGTGAGTGAGTCATTACGAGTCAAGGCTGTTATGGAGGAGATCAGGAGAGGACATGCCGGAATGATAAGGGAAAATATTTCCCTTCTCACCTCGTTCATGGCTATTTTAAACATGAAGTGGTGGACCTAAGTAGCGTAATTAAACTAAAAGAAAGTAATTGAACGTGGCAGCACTAATCCACTGGTTTTGTAGGAAGCACCAGGCAGTCACTAAACTGCTACCAATAATACCCATTACCAATATCAGCTTCTTCTGCGACCAAGTGTCCCAAGGGACAAGAACCTTCCTTATCCTCACAACCTAGCTGCAGCACAAGGATTGCTGTCAGAAGATTAATACTCTCTTTGAGTTAGGCAGAAGAAGGAACAATTTGGTACTGGCTTATATTTGAAGAAGAATGTTTTTATGAAAAGCTTTATTTCTGAAATAATAGTCTTAAACATCCTTCTATATCTCAGATATTTCCATATCCAGCATTTTCTCCCTTAAGTACTTTTTCTATTCTAGAAGCTATCACTACAATAACATAAAGCCTGGATGGCATACATTCTTTCACCCAACTATTCTTTTTTACTTGTCTGTGAATCTGCAGCAGGGATTTTTTCATATTCTTCTCGCCTCCTTCCTCTTCCCTGAGCAGCCCCTTAAACAATAATCTTCTTCTAACTCTGTCTCTACAAAGAAAGGATAACTTTTTTTATTTACTGTCCAGGTAAAGAAAACCAAATACAACAGGACAGTGAAATGTAACAAAGATGAGAACTGATCATATCTGACAATTTAGACAAATAATTAGAAGACAGTTTCTGGCAGGCGGAACAATGGGATTCTGGACTAGACTTTTGGGATGGATAGCAGAACATTGTGTTTGCTCCATGGTTAGTTCAAAGGTCCTGGATATTGCCTATTCTGTTTAAATTACTATGGTTGTACTGCACTTTAGGTCAGACAGTATCCTCTAGCAGAAGGGGGCATAAAGTATATTCCCTCTGAGCACTTGCATACTCTCAGGTTTGGAAACTATGCTGGAGGTCAGAGATGACCAAGCATGTGCTGAGGATGGAGCATGGAGGGAGCCTGCAACCTCAGTACAAACAGTGAGGATGCTTGGAAGACACTGTAGTAGGGAGCAAGCCCCAGACTGAATCTGGGAGGTAATGGACAGGAGACTTCCCTGGGAACCCTTTTCTAGGATTAGGTGAAAATTCTTCAAACCAGGAAACCACTCAAAGTTACTGAGAAGGAGGAAAAGACTGATTCAGGAAGGGCACAGTGTCAAAAGCATTATAAATGTGTGTATGTACATGTGTGCATGCCCGTAGAATCTGTACTGGGCACTTTCATTTGCCTCACCCACAGTATATATATTACAATGGAACATCTTTTGCTATATGTCGTATTCCTTGCATCAAAAGAGGTCAGTAAAGGTTTTGAGATGCCATGATAATTAAAATGATCGAAATGTTGAAAAGCACTTGATATTTCTACTAGTATGCTGCTGAAGTCAGAAAGGTAAATCACTAAAAAAGGGAGGACATAAAATAACCATTTAATGTAATTATGTCAATTAGTGGTATAAGATGTCCTTCACTTGACTCCCATTTGCTGTTGATCACTGGCTCTCCAAAATAAACTGGAAAGCTTGATATAAAAATGCCTAAGGACTCCAGTGAACAATACAGCTTTTCAAAATAAATAAATATGACAAAGGACCAATACCTATGGTGTGTGGTCCTCAGTTACTATAAAGATTATAAATACGTTGTATTCTGCTTCCTCTGAGTAATCCCATGCACTTCAGTAGAGTTACAAGTAGGTCTTTGCAAAAGCATACCAGTCTTGGCGGGAAAGGGTTTTATTTGGAAGTGATGGAAGAATTTCAGACAATGGAGAGTGTAAAGAAAGGTGCAAAGATGTGGAAAAGTGTTCAATAAAATGTAGGTTTCTCAGATATTTAGGAAATTATCTGTGGTTAAGCATTACTCTTTCTCTGTGGGCAGCCCTACCTACTGATTCTTCCAGACTAATCCACACAGTGCAGTACCAGAGGAGGCTAAAGAGCAGTAAACAGCCACTGAGCTTTAGCCATATGATGTCTCAAATCTCTCGGAGGAAAAAATGACATCAATGTGTCAGGAAACCATTCTCTTGGCAAGCAGTTAGTGCCCGGTGCGCCGAGGACAAAATACTTGACTAAAGAAGTATCCAGCAGACCAACACAGTGTTGAAATTGTCAAACCTTGATGAGAAGATGGGCACCCAGCCCTGAAGAGGGGCTGCCTAGAAGTGAGGGAGGGAGGGACGGAGCAGTGTCGAGGTGTTTGAGGTATCCCTTGAGCTGGCTGCCTTGGATTGTAAAATGTGCTTCTGGGACCATCTTCTCGCACAGTGCCTGCCCTTTCCCCCTTCTGTGATTCCTCTTTCCTCTCCCTCTACTCCACATGCTTTTTAATAATTCTTTTAGACATCTCAATATTATATGTACAACTGAAAAGTGCTGTATTCCCTTTTTCATGCCAGTAAACAGGCAGAAACCAGCAGAGCTGGAGAGCAGGCAGATCCTTGACAAAAATCACATTCCCCTTTTGTGCCAGATATTGAATGCAAAGGGGAAAGTTCATCTTTTACAACAGCCACTTGTCTTGAAGGAGTCATTACCAGAAACACAAGAAACAGAGAAAAAAATCTGCTCTTTCCTTTAGTGGTTGGATGCAGAACAGCTGGCTCGTGTCGCTTCTCATCTCCTAATTACTGAAACAAAGGTTTCAGCACCCAAGATACTCACATACTTCAGATGCTCAAGGAAAGACATAGGTACCCTAGAAAAAAGTTAAGGGGTTAATTTTTCTAATATTTGCATAGAAACTGTGAAACTTCCTACAACAAGTTAAAAGCTTTGCAATATTTCTTAAGGATTTGATAATTTGGGTACTAATAGTATCTGCAATTTCAGAGATAATTAAGAGCTCATCTCTGGCATATGTTCTACGAAAAATTATACTATGCTGCCGTCTCAATAGATGTGAATTGTCTCTATATTCAAAAGCTTATTTGGGAGTAAAGCCCAGCATAGGTTAAAGGCAACCTTGGGAAGCACTACTTGACCTCTGAACAATCAGAGGGCAGCTTGGGCCTTTGAGGAGCAAAGAGCCTGCTAACAGAGGTCATCCAACAGCAGAAGTTTTAAAAAATGTTAAAAACCTATACTGGGAGAAAAATAGCTCTTCCTTTTGATTTTCAACTGCCCTAGTCTTCTATCTTTGTTTTTGTATTTTTCTCCTTTGTGCCTCAGCATAATCGTTTCAATCTCTTTCTCTCCCTGACCTCTTAAGATGCAAAGACTCTGCTCCTGCCTGTGCTAGATGTATTGGTTTTGCCCATGTCAGGCCTAAACAGGTGAAGACACTTGCCTTATCCTCCTCAAAGTATGAAATAATCTCTGTAGCAGTATCTGTCAAAACAGAAGTTCACTACTAAAGTGGCTTCTCATAGAGTAAGAGAGGTTTTTTCTCTTATTATAATTATTGAAAAGGAGCTATGCAAGCATTCAAAAAATGCTGTCTACTGTGGCTATTGGACAGCCTACAGGAAAGGAGAAATGGCCCTTCTCTGAGTATAATTTGCTCAACACTTGTGCTCTCATTAGGGACATATGCCCTCCTCTTGGTCACCTTGCTGCTGGCCCATTCTTAGAAAGTTGTCAGGGAGCCTTTGGAGAGTACTAGGTGTGGGGATTAAAATGAGGTGATGATATCTTTTCTCCTCTCAGAAAAAGAGATGCTCTCATTTCTTTGTCTATTGGCTTGATTTGTTAAAGTAATAAAACTCTGGTTTAGCTTATTAAGAATAGAAGAGAAGCATATGAAGAATCACAAGAGATGAAACTCTGAATATCTGTTCAGGTAAAATTGGAAACGAGGAAGATCTGAGAGTGTCAACACAGTGGAGGAATTATTCTGGCAAACAGAAGCCTGGGTGCCCTAATTCTTTCAGAATGTTTATTTATTACTGATATTCTTGTGCAGTAAAGTAGTTTCATATCACTGCTGCCTAGTCATTTTTCTTTGGGAATGTATGAATCGGAATGACTTTTGCTGAACCATTTAAATGGTTGATTGCTACAGAGTACAGCTAGGGGTCTGCATTGCAGTGGGATACTGTGAGCTTTATGGTATGTTGTGGTATGCAATATCTGCTTTTTTTTGCCCCGGCCTATTTGCTTTTAATCAAAGTAATTAAAATACAGATGATCCAATTGAAGTTGTATCCTACTTGGCAGGTGTAAGAGCCTTGAGTAGCACTGAGATATTGGTGGCTTTAATGTACTGTGCTAGAACTAGTACACCAATTGTTTTGTTTTTCATTTGTTTTGTGTGGGACAGCTAGCCACTTAACCGATCCATTACTTCTTATGTTGATTGAGCAGCTGGATATGACTTTTCCTTTTATCAGTCTCCTTGAGCTGATAAACAGGCTTGTTTGCAATAAAGGAAGAATTCCTGCTTTATTGTAGTGACTAATTCTCTGTCTTTGGAGTTGACAGCAACTCCTTCATGCTAGGAAATGAGGTAGACAGAAATCCCCAGGGCATCCTATAGCATTTCCACAACTGGCCACATTAAAAGTTCTGCTTCCAAAAGATGGGATGTCATCTCATCCCATAAGAATCTTGTACACAGGAGGTTTTGGTGTCTTTTCAGAAGACGTCAAAAAAAGATACTGAGTGATGTAAAAAAAGCCTTTCCAGCCCCACATCAACTTCCTTGTGCACCTCTCTGCTTACAACCTCCTCTTTAGTTCTGTTTTCACTCACTTGTTCCAACCTTTCAACAAAACTCCACAAAAGTATTGTAGGTGGGCAGGTAGTAAGCAACAGATATTTCTTGTCCTCTGTTTTCCTTTCCTTATTTTTTTTTCTTAATATCAGTAAGTATCCATCCATTCCACAGTAAACCTATGGATAAGTAACCAAACTGGTGGTGAATTTTTTATTGTGTTCCACATTTCAGTCCAACTCTCACTCATTGGTCAGCTGGGTCTGTGGAGAATTTTCTCATCTCTGTCTATATAGCAACAGCTTGTAACAGTTTCTCATGTCCAATGGAAAGCTGTGGGTTCCCACCTGGGACATAACTATTCAATGACTAAGATAAGAAAGCACCAATCCTTGCTCTAAGGAATGCACAGTTTAAGCTAATGCTGGGGATGGGATTACTGGTGATGAATGTTTGGGGCTAGAGAAGGAAGTTGAAATAACAGTAAATGGCATGCAGACTAGCACACGGGTTTGTATCTGCCCATCTCTTGTCACCTGGAAATGTTCTTGACTGGAGTGGCAGAAGAAATTAGAGTTGATTGAGGCCATAGGGTGTAGGGTTTGGGATTGAACTAGGGGAGGTCTCTTTTTAGGCAGAGTGTAAGGAAGTTTGGGACTGGTTGGGTGGCATCACTGGGAAACTTTGATACACATCAGATCACAGGTCTGCTTCAGCCTGTTTCTAATTCCTTCGCTACATGAAAGTGGAACTCTGAATAACCTTCTTCTTCTTGGTTACGCATACATCTGAGTGTTGAGAAAAAAAACAAACCTGATAAGCTCTTAGGTTTGATGATAACAGTGGACTGTTATTCCTGTAAGGTGATTGCATGTTGCAGACGAAATATACCTCTGTCCTAAAGGCAGCCATAGAGCCTGTGAACTGCTGAAGTCCCAGGAAACTCTCAGGGTAGGGACTGACAGCTAAAGGAGAGCCTAGGCCTGCTGCTGACTTTTTGCATTCAGTATATTTCAACACGTGTGAAAAATTGTAGCTCTGATCCATTTCATTTATGTTGTCTTTTTTTTTTTTTTTTTTTTTTTTTTCTTGTCTGAGCATCTCCTCTTATTTTTGTTTTCTTTTGTGGTTTTTTTTTTTTTTTTAATACTGAAATTGATTTTTTTTCCCTTTTGGCATGCATAGCATTTTTGTTTTTTCCTAAACCAAAATGTCCTAACCCTTCCTTTAGGTCTTGGTGTTGGAAGTGTCTGTTTATGTCCATTTCTAAAGGACTTATTTTTCTGTTGCATCTTTTCCCAAGGTAGAAAGAACAAAACTGAATACAGTCTACCTAGGAAGGCTGAAAACTGAGGCATGTACTACAACTTACCTCTGAAACACTTGCTGCTGACCACTAGGAGATACAGACTACCTCAGGTATGATACTGTATGGCAATTGCCGTGTTCCTAGAGAGTTTTGAGATTTAAAGGATTCTTGGCCTTTTCTGTAGTCTTCAGGGATATATTTCTAATTGCAGTTGGACAAATGAATACATGTAAATGAGTTGATCCTCCCTTTCTCCTGTTAATGGGTCAATTTTGGTTTCAGCACATATAAAGATTTGTGGAACATTACAGAGAGCCACACAGGTTAATTGTAGGTAGTATCTGCAGCAGGTTTTTCATGAGCTGTTTTGCCAGTCTGGGAATGTCACCTGAATCACAGCACCTTGTTTGTACCCTTTAACTTAATAAACATCAAGGGGATTAACATTAATTATTTACCTACCTTTTAGTAGGAAAATAACGAAAAAAATGTGGGAAATATGAACATGAAAAGTCTTAACTGATGCAAATATCTGTGAATATTTTAGGGCTGTAGACACTAAGAGATGCATTTATTAGATGACTGAATTTGAATAAAGATTTGCAAGCAACTGTTTTTCTTGGTGAATAGCTAGCTCATCCCTCTAATCTTTTGGGGAAGGAGGTGAAGCAGAACAAAGGACCTTCTGAAGGGAGGTTTTGTGACAGCTCTAGCTGATTTTAGGAAGCTTTTGGGCAGCACGTATTGGCATCATGCAGTAAGAGGAAGCCAAACATATGTGCTTTGGAACATATGTCTCAGATCTGAAGAGAGTTACTCTACACCATGAATCATATCCTGGCAGAAATCGGAATGAAAGATAGAAATAAACAATTTCAGAAGGAAAAGAATAGTGTTTCAGGAGTTAAACTTATGTACCTGTTGTTCAGGAGTCAAGTTTAAAACTCTTTAATGAGTGATGACTCAGTTTTTTGCCTGAGATGTGCCTTAGGAAAGCTGGAATCTTATTGAAGTAATTTCTTTAATGGAAGAAAGATGGTGCTGTTATAAAATGTGACAGATAAGAATATTCAGGGGGGGG